>NC_074676.1:42427491-42629991 GCF_029448725.1 Salvelinus fontinalis | reverse complement strand
CACCCCCCTGTCTCATCACACCTGACCCTGTGTCTCCTCCACCCCCCTGTCTCATCACACCTGACCCCGTGTCTCCACCCCCCTGTCTCATCACACCTGACCCTGTGTCTCCTCCACCCCCCTGTCTCATCACACCTGGCCCTGTGTCTCCTCCACCCCCCTGTCTCATCACACCTGGCCCTGTGTCTCCTCCACCCCCCTGTCTCATCACACCTGGCCCTGTGTCTTCCCACCCCCCTGTCTCAACACACCTGGCCCTGTGTCTCCCCCACCCCCTTGTCTCATCACACCTGACTCTGTCTCCTCCGCCCTCCTACACCCCCCTGTCTCATCACACCTGGCCCTGTGTCTCCTCCACCCCCCTGTCTCATCACACCTGACCCTGTGTCTCCCCCACCCCCCTGTCTCATCACACCTGACCCTGTGTCTCCCCCACCCCCCTGTCTCATCCCACCTGGCCCTGTGTCTCCTCCACCCCCCTGTCTCATAAACGGATAGTTGTGACCCACGGCAATAAAAACTGGGCTTCTGTCACGGAGCGGGGGGGTAGGAGATGGGATGGGAGGGGGTAATAAGCTCCTCTAATATATTGGACATATAGAGGATCTGTGCTCTTGGCAGTCGTTCACTGTCTACTGACGGGCGGAAAGTCAGCCACTCACTCATCCCATCTCTCTCTATCTCTATATAGGTGAAATGGAGAGGGTGAAGTGGGGAGGGTGAAATGGAGAGGGTGAAATGACATTATCGAAAATAGATAGAAAGAGCACCATATGAATACGAACAGTAACCGTTATGTGTCTTTGATGAGAAATGCTCGGTATAATCATGTTTAGTAGAACGAAATGGGAAATAACAACATTTCATGCAGATTTTAGGTGATAATTCAAAAAGCAGGGGGCGCTGAGGAGTCCGTATGGCCCTTGGCATGAGATGAGGAACTACAGTTCCTTCAGAAGGTATTTTTTATTTTATTTTAAAAGGTGAGACATATTGAGACCTAGGCCTCTTTTTTAAAATGTGCCTTGTATAATACAACACAAATATACACATTATGTACAAAATACAGTACCGGTCAAAAGTTTGGACACACCTACTCATTCAAGGGTTTTTCTTTATTTTTAATATTTTCTACATTGTAGAATATTAGTGAAGACATCAAAAAGATGAATAACACATATGGAATGACCAAAAAAGCAGCCAACAAGTGCTCAGCATATGTGCAAACTCCTTCAAGACTGTTGGGAAAGCATTCCTCATGAAGCTGGTTGAGAAAATGCCAAGAGTGTGCAGAGTTGTCATCAAGGCAAAGTGTGGCTACTTTGAAGAATCTCAAATATAAAATATTTTGGTTAGTACATGATTCCATATGTGTTATTTCAGAGTTTTGATGTCTTCACTATTATTCTACAATGTAAAAAATAGTAAAAATAAAGAAAAACCCTGCATTGAGTAGGTGTGTGCAAACTTTTGACTGGTAATATATATATACACACATTAACATCCAAAAACACAGTCATGGGAAGCACAAATACAAAAATCACCCAGAAAAACATTTACATTCATCCACAAATAAGTCTCCAATCAAAACTTTAAATTGCCCGAACGGCACCAGAACATCAAGATGAAATATATTTAGAATTTCTTTCCAGCAATACGCTGCATTAAAACTCAAATCAGATTTACCTAGCACGGTGGAGATCCTAGGAACCTCAAGAGTTAACTAATCCTGTGAATGGGTTAGGAACCTCAAGAGTTAACCAATCCTGTGAATGGGTTAGGAACCTCAAGAGTTAACCAATCCTGTGAACAGGTTAGGAACCTCAACAGTTAACCAATCCCGTGAACAGGTTAGGAACCTCAACAGTTAACCAATCCTGTGAACAGGTTAGGAACCTCAACAGTTAACCAATCCTGTGAACAGGTTAGGAACCTCAACAGTTAACCAATCCTGTGAACGGGTTAGGAACCTCAAGAGTTAACCAATCCTGTGATCAGGTTAGGAACCTCAACAGTTAACCAATCCTGTGAACGGGTTAGGAACCTCAAGAGTTAACCAATCCTGTGAACGGGTTAGGAACCTCAACAGTTAACCAATCCTGTGAACAGGTTAGGAACCTCAACAGTTAACTAATCCTGTGAACAGGTTAGGGAACTCAGATGTCTATACTTCAACAGCAAAGTTAGATAAAACAGAGGTTTATGAAGTAGGGGCTTGTGAACAAAAAGGGATTAATGTAGAGATCTATGGGTCTTAAGCGAAGTACAGCCAACCTTTTGAGAAGTATTCACAAAGTACTCATACCTTTGGTTTTTTTTATGTGACAGCCTGAATTTGAAATGGAATAAATTGCGATTTTGTGTCACTGACCTACACACAATAACCCATAATGTCAAAGTGGAATTATGTTTTCAGAAATGTTTACAAATGAGTTAAAAATGAAAAGCTGGAATGTCTTGAGTCAATAAGTATTCAAAGCCTTTGTTATGGCAAGCCATAAATGTGTTCATGAGTACAAATAAGTCACATAATAAGTTGCATGGACTCACTCTGTGTGCAGCAATAGTGTTTTTAACATGATTATCGAATGACTACCTCATCTCCGTACCCCACACATAGTTATCTGTACGCTCCCTCAGTCTAGCAGTGAATATCAAACACAGATTCAACCACAAAGACCAGGGAGCTTTTCCAATGCCTCTCAAAGAAGGCCACCTATTGGTAGATGGGTCAAAATAAAAAAAAGCTAGACATTGAATATCCCTTTGAGAATGGTGAAGATATGAATTACTCATTGGATGGTGTATCAATATATCCAGTCACTACAAAGATACAGGTGTCATTCCTAACTCATTTTCCGGAGAGGAAGGAAACCGCTCAGGGATTTCACCATGAGGCCAATGGTGACTTTAAAACAGATACAGAGTTTAATGGTTGTGATAGGATAAAACTGAGGATGGATCAACAACATTGTAGTTACTCCACAATACTAACCTAAATGACAGAGTGAAAAGAAGGAAGCCTGTACAGAATAAAAATATTCCAAAACATGCATCCTGTTTTCAATAAAGCACTAAAGTAAAAACTACAAAAAACGTGTGAAAGAAATTAACTTTATGTCCTGAATAAAAAGCATTATGTTTGGGGCAAATCCAACAGAACACAGAGGATAGAAGAAAAAGAAACAGGATAGGCCTAAGCACAGTCAAAATCCTAGAGGAAAACCTGGTTCAGTCTGCTTTCCACCAGACACTGGGAGATAAATTCACTTTTCAGCAAGACAATAACCTAAAACACAAGGCCACATCTACACTGGAGTTGCTTACCAAGACGACATTGAATGTTCCTGAGTGGCCGAGTTACAGGTTTGACTTAAATATGCTTGAAATTCTATGGCAAGACTTAAAAATGGCTGTCTAGCAATGCTCTACAACCAACTTGACAGAGTTTGAATAATTTTTTCAAGAATAATGTGCAAATATTGTACAATCCAGCTGTGAAAAGCTCTTAGAGACTTACCAAGAAAGACTCGCAGCTTTAATCGCTGCCAAAAGTGATTCTAACATGTATTGACTAAGGGGTGTGAATACTTATGTAAATTCAATATTTCTGTATTTAATATTCTATACATTTGAATAGATTTCTAAAAACATGTTTTCACTTTGTCGTTATGGGGTATTGTATATAGATGGGTGAGAAAAAATATTTTTAATCCATTTTGAAATCAGGCTGTAACACAACGAAATGTGGAATAAGTTAAGGTGTATGAATCCTTTCTGAAGGCACTGTATAAGAATGAGAAGTCAGTTTTTATCCTTTAAATGTAGGCCTGGGCCATGGCCAAAATGACCAGGTAGCCTAGTGGTTAGAGTGTTGGGCCAGTAACTACAATACTATATAGTAAAAACAATACTATATAGGGCCAGTAACTACAATACTATATAGGGCCAGTAACTACAATACTATATAGGGCCAGTAACTACAATACCATATAGTAACTACAATACTATATAGGGCCAGTAACTACAATACTATATAGTAACTACAATACTATATAGGGCCAGTAACTACAATACCATATAGGGCCAGTAACCACAATACTATATAGGGCCAGTAACTACAATACTATATAGTAACTACAATACTATATAGGGCCAGTAACTACAATACCATATAGGGCCAGTAACTACAATACTATATAGGGCCAGTAACAAAAATACTATATAGGGCCAGTAACTACAATACTATATAGGGCCAGTAACTACAAAACTATATAGGGCCAGTAACTACACTACTATATAGTAACTACAATACTATATAGGGCCAGTAACGACAATACTATATAGGGCCAGTAACTACAATACTATATAGGGCCAGTAACTACACTACTATATAGGGCCAGTAACTACAATACTATATAGGGCCAGTAACTACAATACTATATAGGGCCAGTAACTACAATACTATATAGGGCCAGTAACTACAATACTATATAGGGCCAGTAACTACACTACTATATAGGGCCAGTAACTACAATACTATATAGTAACTACAATACTATATAGTAACTACAATACTATATAGGGCCAGTAACTACAATACTATATAGGGCCAGTAACTACAATACTATATAGGGTCAGTAACTACAATACTATATAGGGCCAGTAACTACAATACTATATAGGGCCAGTAACTACAATACTATATAGGGCCAGTAACTACAATACTATATAGGGCCAGTAACTACAATACTATATAGTAACTACAATACTATATAGTAACTACAATACTATATAGGGCCAGTAACTACAATACTATATAGGGCCAGTAACTACAATACTATATAGGGCCAGTCACTACAATACTATATAGGGCCAGTTACTACAATACTATATAGGGCCAGTAACTACAATACTATATAGGGCCAGTAACTACAATACTATATAGTAACTACAATACTATATAGTGCCAGTAACTACAATACTATATAGGGCCAGTAACTACACTACTATATAGGGCCAGTTACTACACTACTATATAGGGCCAGTAACTACAATACTATATAGGGCCAGTAACTACAATACTATATAGTAACTACAATACTATATAGGGCCAGTAACTACAATACCATATAGTAACTACAATACCATGTAGTAACTACAATACCAGATAGTAACTACAATACCATATAGTAACTACAATACTATATAGTAACTACAATACTATATAGTAACTACAATACTATATAGGGCCAGTAACTACAATACTATATAGGGCCAGTAACTACAATACTATATAGGGCCAGTAACTACACTACTATATAGTAACTACAATACTAGATAGGGCCAGTAACTACAATACCATATAGTAACTACAATACCATATAGTAACTACAATACCATATAGTAACTACAATACCATATAGTAACTACAATACCATATAGTAACTACAATACCATATAGGGCCAGTAACTACAATACCATATAGTAACTACAATACCATATAGTAACTACAATACCATATAGTAACTACAATACCATATAGTAACTACAATACTATATAGTAACTACAATACTATATAGGGCCAGTAACTACAATACTATATAGGGCCAGTAACTACACTACTATATAGGGCCAGTAACTACAATACTATATAGGGCCAGTAACTACACTACTATATAGGGCCAGTAACTACAATACTATATAGTAACTACAATACTATATAGGGCCAGTAACTACAATACTATATAGGGCCAGTAACTACAATACCATATAGGGCCAGTAACTACAATACTATATAGTAACTACAATACTATATAGTAACTACAATACTATATAGGGCCAGTAACTACAATACCATATAGGGCCAGTAACTACAATACTATATAGTAACTACAATACTATATAGTAACTACAATACTATATAGGGCCAGTAACTACAATACTATATAGGGCCAGTAACTACAATACTAAATAGTAACTACAATACTATATAGGGCCAGTAACTACACTACTATATAGTAACTACAATACTATATAGTAAAAACAATACTATATAGGGCCAGTAACTACACTACTATATAGTAACTACAATACTATATAGTAAATACAATACTATATAGGGCCAGTAACTACACTACTATATAGTAACTACAATACTATATAGGGCCAGTAACTACACTACTATATAGTAAAAACAATACTATATAGGGCCAGTAACTACACTACTATATAGTAACTACAATACTATATAGTAAATACAATACTATATAGGGCCAGTAACTACACTACTATATAGTAACTACAATACTATATAGGGCCAGTAACTACACTACTATATAGTAACTACAATACTATATAGGGCCAGTAACTACACTACTATATAGGGCCAGTAACTACAATACTATATAGTAACTACAATACTATATAGTAACTACAATACTATATAGGGCCAGTAACGACAATACTATATAGGGCCAGTAACTACAATACTATATAGTAACTACAATACTATATAGGGCCAGTAACTACACTACTATATAGGGCCAGTAACTACAATACTATATAGTAACTACAATACTATATAGTAACTACAATACTATATAGGGCCAGTAACTACAATACTATATAGGGTCAGTACTACAATACTATATAGTGACTACAATACTATATAGGGCCAGTAACTACACTACCATATAGGGCCAGTAACTACAATACTATATAGTAACTACAATACTATATAGGGCCAGTAACTACAATACTATATAGGGCCAGTAACTACATTACTATATAGTAACTACAATACTATATAGTAACTACAATACTATATAGTAACTACAATACTATATAGGGCCAGTAACTACAATACTATATAGGGCCAGTAACTACAATACTATATAGTAACTACAATACTATATAGTAACTACAATACTATATAGGGCCAGTAACTACAATACTATATAGGGCCAGTAACTACAATACTATATAGGGCCAGTAACTACACTACTATATAGTAACTACAATACTATATAGTAACTACAATACCATATAGTAACTACAATACCATATAGTAACTACAATACCATATAGTAACTACAATACCATATAGGGCCAGTAACTACAATACCATATAGTAACTACAATACCATATAGTAACTACAATACCATATAGTAACTACAATACCATATAGTAACTACAATACTATATAGTAACTACAATACTATATAGGGCCAGTAACTACAATACTATATAGGGCCAGTAACTACACTACTATATAGGGCCAGTAACTACAATACTATATAGGGCCAGTAACTACACTACTATATAGGGCCAGTAACTACAATAGTATATAGTAACTACAATACTATATAGGGCCAGTAACTACAATACTATATAGGGCCAGTAACTACAATACCATATAGGGCCAGTAACTACAATACTATATAGTAACTACAATACTATATAGTAACTACAATACTATATAGGGCCAGTAACTACAATACCATATAGGGCCAGTAACTACAATACTATATAGTAACTACAATACTATATAGTAACTACAATACTATATAGGGCCAGTAACTACAATACTATATAGGGCCAGTAACTACAATACTATATAGTAACTACAATACTATATAGGGCCAGTAACTACACTACTATATAGTAACTACAATACTATATAGTAAAAACAATACTATATAGGGCCAGTAACTACACTACTATATAGTAACTACAATACTATATAGTAAATACAATACTATATAGGGCCAGTGACTACACTACTATATAGTAACTACAATACTATATAGGGCCAGTAACTACACTACTATATAGTAAAAACAATACTATATAGGGCCAGTAACTACACTACTATATAGTAACTACAATACTATATAGTAAATACAATACTATATAGGGCCAGAAACTACACTACTATATAGTAACTACAATACTATATAGGGCCAGTAACTACACTACTATATAGTAACTACAATACTATATAGGGCCAGAAACTACACTAATATATAGGGCCAGTAACTACAATACTATATAGTAACTACAATACTATATACTAACTACAATACTATATAGGGCCAGTAACTACAATACTATATAGGGCCAGTAACTACAATACTATATAGTAACTACAATACTATATAGGGCCAGTAACTACACTACTATATAGGACCAGTAACTACAATACTATATAGTAACTACAATACTATATAGTAACTACAATACTATATAGGGCCAGTAACTACAATACTATATAGGGCCAGTACTACAATACTATATAGTAACTACAATACTATATAGGGCCAGTAACTACACTACCATATAGGGCCAGTAACTACAATACTATATAGTAACTACAATACTATATAGGGCCAGTAACTACAATACTACATAGTAACTACAATACTATATAGTAACTACAATACTATATAGGGCCAGTAACTACAATACTATATAGGGCCAGTAACAACAATACTATATAGTAACTACAATACTATATTGGGCCAGTAACTACAATACTATATAGTAAGTACAATACTATATAGTAACTACAATACTATATAGGGCCAGTAACTACAATACTATATAGGGCCAGTAACTACAATACCATATAGGGCCAGTAACTACAATACTATATAGTAACTACAATACTATATAGGGCCAGTAACTACAATACTATTTAGTAACTACAATACTATATAGTAACTACAATACTATATAGGGCCAGTAACTACAATACTATATAGGGCCAGTAACTACAATACTATATAGTAACTACAATACTATATAGGGCCAGTAACTACAATACTATATAGTAACTACAATACTATATAGTAACTACAATACTATATAGGGCCAGTAACTACAATACTATATAGTAACTACAACACTATATAGTAACTACAATACTATA
Organism: Salvelinus fontinalis; assembly: GCF_029448725.1. Classification (NCBI taxonomy): domain Eukaryota; kingdom Metazoa; phylum Chordata; class Actinopteri; order Salmoniformes; family Salmonidae; genus Salvelinus; species Salvelinus fontinalis. The sequence continues at coordinate 42,621,056 of NC_074676.1, read as the reverse complement.
TAGGGCCAGTAACTACACTACTATATAGTAACTACAATACTATATAGGGCCAGTAATAACACTACTATATAGTAACTACAATACCATATAGGGCCAGTAACTACACTACTATATAGGGCCAGTAACTACAATACTAAATAGTAACTACAATACTATATAGGGCCAGTAACTACACTACTATATAGGGCCAGTAACTACAATACTATATAGGGCCAGTAACTACATTACTATATAGGGCCAGTAACTACAATACTATATAGGGCCAGTAACTACAATACTATATAGGGCCAGTAACTACAATACTATATAGGGCCAGTAACTACAATACTATATAGTAACTACAATACTTTATTGGGCCAGTAACGACAATACTATATAGGGCCAGTAACTACAATACTATATAGGGCCAGTAACTACACTACTATATAGGGCCAGTAACTACAATACTATATAGGGCCAGTAACTACAATACTATATAGGGCCAGTAACTACAATACTATATAGGGCCAGTAACTACAATACTATATAGGGCCAGTAACTACACTACTATATAGGGCCAGTAACTACAATACTATATAGTAACTACAATACTATATAGTAACTACAATACTATATAGGGCCAGTAACTACAATACTATATAGGGCCAGTAACTACAATACTATATAGGGTCAGTAACTACAATACTATATAGGGCCAGTAACTACAATACTATATAGGGCCAGTAACTACAATACTATATAGGGCCAGTAACTACAATACTATATAGGGCCAGTTATTACAATACTATATAGTAACTACAATACTATATAGTAACTACAATACTATATAGGGCCAGTAACTGCAATACTATATAGGGCCAGTAACTACAATACTATATAGGGCCAGTCACTACAATACTATATAGTAACTACAATACTATATAGTGCCAGTAACTACAATACTATATAGGGCCAGTAACTACACTACTATATAGGGCCAGTTACTATACTACTATATAGGGCCAGTAACTACAATACTATATAGGGCCAGTAACTACAATACTATATAGTAACTACAATACTATATAGGGCCAGTAACTACAATACCATATAGTAACTACAATACCATGTAGTAACTACAATACCAGATAGTAACTACAATACCATATAGTAACTACAATACTATATAGTAACTACAATACTATATAGTAACTACAATACTATATAGGGCCAGTAACTACAATACTATATAGGGCCAGTAACTACAATACTATATAGGGCCAGTAACTACACTACTATATAGTAACTACAATACTAGATAGGGCCAGTAACTACAATACCATATAGTAACTACAATACCATATAGTAACTACAATACCATATAGTAACTACAATACCATATAGTAACTACAATACCATATAGGGCCAGTAACTACAATACCATATAGTAACTACAATACCATATAGTAACTACAATACCATATAGTAACTACAATACCATATAGTAACTACAATACTATATAGTAACTACAATACTATATAGGGCCAGTAACTACAATACTATATAGGGCCAGTAACTACACTACTATATAGGGCCAGTAACTACAATACTATATAGGGCCAGTAACTACACTACTATATAGGGCCAGTAACTACAATACTATATAGTAACTACAATACTATATAGGGCCAGTAACTACAATACTATATAGGGCCAGTAACTACAATACCATATAGGGCCAGTAACTACAATACTATATAGTAACTACAATACTATATAGTAACTACAATACTATATAGGGCCAGTAACTACAATACCATATAGGGCCAGTAACTACAATACTATATAGTAACTACAATACTATATAGTAACTACAATACTATATAGGGCCAGTAACTACAATACTATATAGGGCCAGTAACTACAATACTAAATAGTAACTACAATACTATATAGGGCCAGTAACTACACTACTATATAGTAACTACAATACTATATAGTAAAAACAATACTATATAGGGCCAGTAACTACACTACTATATAGTAACTACAATACTATATAGTAAATACAATACTATATAGTAAATACAATACTATATAGGGCCAGTAACTACACTACTATATAGTAACTACAATACTATATAGGGCCAGTAACTACACTACTATATAGTAACTACAATACTATATAGGGCCAGTAACTACACTACTATATAGGGCCAGTAACTACAATACTATATAGTAACTACAATACTATATAGTAACTACAATACTATATAGGGCCAGTAACTACAATACTATATAGGGCCAGTACTACAATACTATATAGTGACTACAATACTATATAGGGCCAGTAACTACACTACCATATAGGGCCAGTAACTACAATACTATATAGTAACTACAATACTATATAGGGCCAGTAACTACAATACTATATAGGGCCAGTAACTACATTACTATATAGTAACTACAATACTATATAGTAACTACAATACTATATAGTAACTACAATACTATATAGGGCCAGTAACTACAATACTATATAGGGCCAGTAACTACAATACTATATAGTAACTACAATACTATATAGTAACTACAATACTATATAGGGCCAGTAACTACAATACTATATAGGGCCAGTAACTACAATACTATATAGGGCCAGTAACTACACTACTATATAGTAACTACAATACTAGATAGGGCCAGTAACTACAATACCATATAGTAACTACAATACCATATAGTAACTACAATACCATATAGTAACTACAATACCATATAGTAACTACAATACCATATAGGGCCAGTAACTACAATACCATATAGTAACTACAATACCATATAGTAACTACAATACCATATAGTAACTACAATACCATATAGTAACTACAATACTATATAGTAACTACAATACTATATAGGGCCAGTAACTACAATACTATATAGGGCCAGTAACTACACTACTATATAGGGCCAGTAACTACAATACTATATAGGGCCAGTAACTACACTACTATATAGGGCCAGTAACTACAATACTATATAGTAACTACAATACTATATAGGGCCAGTAACTACAATACTATATAGGGCCAGTAACTACAATACCATATAGGGCCAGTAACTACAATACTATATAGTAACTACAATACTATATAGTAACTACAATACTATATAGGGCCAGTAACTACAATACCATATAGGGCCAGTAACTACAATACTATATAGTAACTACAATACTATATAGTAACTACAATACTATATAGGGCCAGTAACTACAATACTATATAGGGCCAGTAACTACAATACTATATAGTAACTACAATACTATATAGGGCCAGTAACTACACTACTATATAGTAACTACAATACTATATAGTAAAAACAATACTATATAGGGCCAGTAACTACACTACTATATAGTAACTACAATACTTTATAGTAAATACAATACTATATAGGGCCAGTAACTACACTACTATATAGTAACTACAATACTATATAGGGCCAGTAACTACACTACTATATAGTAAAAACAATACTATATAGGGCCAGTAACTACACTACTATATAGTAACTACAATACTATATAGTAAATACAATACTATATAGGGCCAGTAACTACACTACTATATAGTAACTACAATACTATATAGGGCCAGTAACTACACTACTATATAGTAACTACAATACTATATAGGGCCAGAAACTACACTAATATATAGGGCCAGTAACTACAATACTATATAGTTACTACAATACTATATACTAACTACAATACTATATAGGGCCAGTAACTACAATACTATATAGGGCCAGTAACTACAATACTATATAGTAACTACAATACTATATAGGGCCAGTAACTACACTACTATATAGGGCCAGTAACTACAATACTATATAGTAACTACAATACTATATAGTAACTACAATACTATATAGGGCCAGTAACTACAATACTATATAGGGCCAGTACTACAATACTATATAGTAACTACAATACTATATAGGGCCAGTAACTACACTACCATATAGGGCCAGTAACTACAATACTATATAGTAACTACAATACTATATAGGGCCAGTAACTACAATACTATATAGTAACTACAATACTATATAGTAACTACAATACTATATAGGGCCAGTAACTACAATACTATATAGGGCCAGTAACAACAATACTATATAGTAACTACAATACTATATAGGGCCAATAACTACAATACTATATAGTAACTACAATACTATATAGTAACTACAATACTATATAGGGCCAGTAACTACAATACTATATAGGGCCAGTAACTACAATACCATATAGGGCCAGTAACTACAATACTATATAGTAACTACAATACTATATAGGGCCAGTAACTACAATACTATTTAGTAACTACAATACTATATAGTAACTACAATACTATATAGGGCCAGTAACTACAATACTATATAGGGCCAGTAACTACAATACTATATAGGGCCAGTAACTACAATACTATATAGTAACTACAATACTATATAGTAACTACAATACTATATAGGGCCAGTAACTACAATACTATATAGTAACTACAACACTATATAGTAACTACAATACTATATAGGGCCAGTAACTACACTACTATATAGGGCCAGTAACTACACTACTATATAGGGCCAGTAACTACAATACTATATAGGGCCAGTAACTACACTACTATATAGGGCCAGTAACTACAATACTATATAGTAACTACAATACTATATAGGGCCAGTAACTACAATACTATATAGGGCCAGTAACTACAATACCATATAGGGCCAGTAACTACAATACTATATAGTAACTACAATACTATATAGTAACTACAATACTATATAGGGCCAGTAACTACAATACCATATAGGGCCAGTAACTACAATACTATATAGTAACTACAATACTATATAGTAACTACAATACTATATAGGGCCAGTAACTACAATACTATATAGGGCCAGTAACTACAATACTAAATAGTAACTACAATACTATATAGGGCCAGTAACTACACTACTATATAGTAACTACAATACTATATAGTAAAAACAATACTATATAGGGCCAGTAACTACACTACTATATAGTAACTACAATACTATATAGTAAATACAATACTATATAGTAAATACAATACTATATAGGGCCAGTAACTACACTACTATATAGTAACTACAATACTATATAGGGCCAGTAACTACACTACTATATAGTAACTACAATACTATATAGGGCCAGTAACTACACTACTATATAGGGCCAGTAACTACAATACTATATAGTAACTACAATACTATATAGTAACTACAATACTATATAGGGCCAGTAACTACAATACTATATAGGGCCAGTACTACAATACTATATAGTGACTACAATACTATATAGGGCCAGTAACTACACTACCATATAGGGCCAGTAACTACAATACTATATAGTAACTACAATACTATATAGGGCCAGTAACTACAATACTATATAGGGCCAGTAACTACATTACTATATAGTAACTACAATACTATATAGTAACTACAATACTATATAGTAACTACAATACTATATAGGGCCAGTAACTACAATACTATATAGGGCCAGTAACTACAATACTATATAGTAACTACAATACTATATAGTAACTACAATACTATATAGGGCCAGTAACTACAATACTATATAGGGCCAGTAACTACAATACTATATAGGGCCAGTAACTACACTACTATATAGTAACTACAATACTAGATAGGGCCAGTAACTACAATACCATATAGTAACTACAATACCATATAGTAACTACAATACCATATAGTAACTACAATACCATATAGTAACTACAATACCATATAGGGCCAGTAACTACAATACCATATAGTAACTACAATACCATATAGTAACTACAATACCATATAGTAACTACAATACCATATAGTAACTACAATACTATATAGTAACTACAATACTATATAGGGCCAGTAACTACAATACTATATAGGGCCAGTAACTACACTACTATATAGGGCCAGTAACTACAATACTATATAGGGCCAGTAACTACACTACTATATAGGGCCAGTAACTACAATACTATATAGTAACTACAATACTATATAGGGCCAGTAACTACAATACTATATAGGGCCAGTAACTACAATACCATATAGGGCCAGTAACTACAATACTATATAGTAACTACAATACTATATAGTAACTACAATACTATATAGGGCCAGTAACTACAATACCATATAGGGCCAGTAACTACAATACTATATAGTAACTACAATACTATATAGTAACTACAATACTATATAGGGCCAGTAACTACAATACTATATAGGGCCAGTAACTACAATACTATATAGTAACTACAATACTATATAGGGCCAGTAACTACACTACTATATAGTAACTACAATACTATATAGTAAAAACAATACTATATAGGGCCAGTAACTACACTACTATATAGTAACTACAATACTTTATAGTAAATACAATACTATATAGGGCCAGTAACTACACTACTATATAGTAACTACAATACTATATAGGGCCAGTAACTACACTACTATATAGTAAAAACAATACTATATAGGGCCAGTAACTACACTACTATATAGTAACTACAATACTATATAGTAAATACAATACTATATAGGGCCAGTAACTACACTACTATATAGTAACTACAATACTATATAGGGCCAGTAACTACACTACTATATAGTAACTACAATACTATATAGGGCCAGAAACTACACTAATATATAGGGCCAGTAACTACAATACTATATAGTTACTACAATACTATATACTAACTACAATACTATATAGGGCCAGTAACTACAATACTATATAGGGCCAGTAACTACAATACTATATAGTAACTACAATACTATATAGGGCCAGTAACTACACTACTATATAGGGCCAGTAACTACAATACTATATAGTAACTACAATACTATATAGTAACTACAATACTATATAGGGCCAGTAACTACAATACTATATAGGGCCAGTACTACAATACTATATAGTAACTACAATACTATATAGGGCCAGTAACTACACTACCATATAGGGCCAGTAACTACAATACTATATAGTAACTACAATACTATATAGGGCCAGTAACTACAATACTATATAGTAACTACAATACTATATAGTAACTACAATACTATATAGGGCCAGTAACTACAATACTATATAGGGCCAGTAACAACAATACTATATAGTAACTACAATACTATATAGGGCCAATAACTACAATACTATATAGTAACTACAATACTATATAGTAACTACAATACTATATAGGGCCAGTAACTACAATACTATATAGGGCCAGTAACTACAATACCATATAGGGCCAGTAACTACAATACTATATAGTAACTACAATACTATATAGGGCCAGTAACTACAATACTATTTAGTAACTACAATACTATATAGTAACTACAATACTATATAGGGCCAGTAACTACAATACTATATAGGGCCAGTAACTACAATACTATATAGGGCCAGTAACTACAATACTATATAGTAACTACAATACTATATAGTAACTACAATACTATATAGGGCCAGTAACTACAATACTATATAGTAACTACAACACTATATAGTAACTACAATACTATATAGGGCCAGTAACTACACTACTATATAGTAACTACAATACTATATAGGGCCAGTAACTACACTACTATATAGTAACTACAATACCATATAGGGCCAGTAACTACACTACTATATAGGGCCAGTAACTACAATACTATATAGTAACTACAATACTATATAGGGCCAGTAACTACACTACTATATAGGGCCAGTAACTACAATACTATATAGGGCCAGTAACTACATTACTATATAGGGCCAGTAACTACAATACTATATAGGGCCAGTAACTACAATACTATATAGGGCCAGTAACTACAATACTATATAGGGCCAGTAACTACAATACTATATAGTAACTACAATACTTTATTGGGCCAGTAACGACAATACTATATAGGGCCAGTAACTACAATACTATATAGGGCCAGTAACTACAATACTATATAGTAACTACAATACTATATAGGGCCAGTAACAACAATACTATATAGGGCCAGTAACTACAATACTATATAGGGCCAGTAAAAACAATACTATATAGGGCCAGTAACTACAATACTATATAGGGCCAGTAACTACAATACTATATAGGGCCAGTAACAACAATACCATATAGGGCCAGTAACTACAATACTATATAGTAACTACAATACTATATAGGGCCAGTAACTACAATACTATATAGGGCCAGTAACTACAATACTATATAGTAACTACAATACTATATAGGGCCAGTAACTACAATACTATATAGGGCCAGTAACTACAATACTATATAGGGCCAGTAACTACAATACCATATAGGGCCAGCAACTACAATACTATATAGTAACTACAATACTATATAGGGCCAGTAACTACAATACTATATAGGGCCAGTAACTACAATACTATATAGTAACTACAATACTATATAGGGCCAGTAACGACAATACTATATAGGGCCAGTAACTAGACTACTATATAGTAACTACAATACTATATAGTAACTACAATACCATATAGGGCCAGTAACTACAATACTATATAGTAACTACAATACTATATAGTAACTACAATACTATATAGGGCCAGTAACTACAATACTAGGGCCAGTAACTACAAGTAACTACGGACGGACGCACACATACACACGGTTTTGTTGAAAATCTTCCACAGACTGACGAGCCACTCCAGAGCCACTCTGACTCAAGTTTCATTAGGGGCACTGTTTTGCGTCGATAAATGCAACAGCGGCCATTATATTAGCTGGCTCTCAGCGAATCACTGAATAATAATTACCTCTGTGTCTGTCAGCCTGCCTTAGCCTGTCTCCGTATCTCTCCTCCTTCTGGGATTGAGGTGGGAGGTGGGGGATTTCAACCCCTGCTTTCCTAAGGTATCACCACCCTTTCACTAAATCACAACTCCAGATGGTAGATATTATCATATACATTTTGTGATAAATAACATCACTGTAACGTTATTCAAATGCTATTAGAACACCTGCCACTCTGCGTTCACTAAATCACACCTCCAGACAGACGGAAGGTAGATATTATCGTATACATTTTGTGATGAATTCGATTTTTTTTCCAAGATGCGCAGCAGTAAGACATATTTGTTTTTGTCCCATGTAAATATACAGTATTTTTCATTTTTTCCCTCTTTTTTTTATTTTCGAATTAAATATACCTTCCTGCAACCCGCCTCACCCAATGTGGTATGGATCTGCTACTTTTTTAGACCTTATAACTGGAACCTCCATCAGAAGCTAGCCATCAAAGTTAGCCAGCTAATTAGCTACTAGCTATTTAGTCATTGTTAGCCACTGCTAGCGGTCTTTACCTTTAGCTCGGACACCAGCCGCTATAGCCCGGATAGCCCGGATAATACCTGCCAGTCTGCACAGCTCGATATCACCCCTGAGCATACTGCTTTTTTTCCCACTACATCACCAGATTCCTGCCGCAAGCTCTGGACCATTACACCAGATCTTCGCAGCTAGCTAGCTGCTACCGAGTGGCTATTGTGGCTAACGCCCTTGTCCAGAAGCATGCACCAGTTAACTTCGAGCTAGCCTCGAGCGAGGCCCATCTCCCGGCTAGCAAGCGAAGTACACCAACTACAATACCTCTCTTGCCAATTTGGCCTGGACCCTTTGTCGACACGGAGCCCCGCCCATCCATCACGACTGGTCTGCTGATCTGCTGACGTAATTCGGCCGATGTGCTCTCAACCGGCCTCTGTTATGTGGATGTGGTGAAGATCCATCTGCTAGCCCCAGCCCGCTAGCTTCCTAAACACTGTGTCTCTCGCTCGCCCAGCGTAGTAATCAACTACCGAACGGCTCACTGTTTCGTCCATTGCTGCTCATTGGACCCTATGATCACTCGGCTACACAGCTGATGCCTGCTGGACTGTTCATTAACACGGTACTTCATTTTGTTTACTTCATTTTGTTTATCCCCAGCCTCAACCTCAGGTCCTGTGTGTAGCTAACTGACCCTCTCTGCCCATTTATCGCCATTTACCAGTTGTTGTTGTCTTAGCTGTTTATCCGTTGCTGTCTCACCCGTTGTTGTTTTAGCTCTCCCAATCAACACCGGTGATTGCTTTATGCCTCTCTCTAATGTCAATATGCCTATACTGTTGTTTAGGGCAGGTTTCATTATTTTATTTTACTGTGGAGCCCCTAGTCCTGCTCAACATGCCTCAGATAGCCCCCTTGTCCCACCCCCCACACATGTGGAGACCGCACATAGCTTAACTGGCGCCTCCAGAGATGCAACCTCTATCATCGTCACTCAATGCCTAGGTTTACCCCCACTGTACTCGCACCCTACCATACCCTTGTCTGTACACTATTCCCTGAATCTATCCTACCACACCCAGAAATCAGCTCCTTTTATTCTCTGTTCCCAAAGCACTAGACGAACCAGTTCTTATAGCCTTTAGCCGTACCCTCGTCTTACTCCTCCTCTGTTCCTCTGGTGATGTAGAGGTTAACCAAGAACCTGTGTGTCCCCAGGCGCTCTCATTTGTTGACTTCTGCAAACGTAAAAGCCTTGGGTTCATGCATTTTAACATCAGAAGCCTCCTCCCTAAGTTTGTTTTATTCACTGCTTTAGCACACTCACCCAACCCTGATGGTTAGCCATGTCTGAATCCTGGCTTAGGAAGGCCACCAAAAATTCTGAAATTTCCATCTCCAATTACAACATTTTCCGTAAGGACAGAACTGCTAAAGTGATACTATCCAGGTCTATGCCCAAACAGTTCAAGCTTCTACTTTTAAAGATCCATCTCTCCAGAAATAAGTCCCTCACTGTTGAAGATTGTTATAGACCCCCCTCAGCTACCAGCTGTGCCCTGGACACCATATGTGAATTGATTGCCCCCCATCTATAGTCAGAGTTCGTACTGCTAGGTGACCTAAATTGGGATATGCTTAACACCCCGGCCGTCCTACAATCTAAGGTAGATGCCCTCAATCTCACACAAATTATCAAAGAACCTACCAGGTACAACCCCAAATCTGTAAACATGGGCGCCCTCATAGATATAATTCCGACCAACTTGCCCTCTAAATACACCTCTGCTGTTTTCAACCAGGTTCTCAGCGATCACTGCCTCATTGCCTGCGTCTGTTATGGGTCCGCGGTGAAAGAACCACCCCTCATCACTGTCAAACGCTCAGTAAAACACTTCTGCGAGCAGACCTTTCTAATCGACCTGGCCCAGGTATCCTGGAAGGATATTGACTTCATCCCGTCAGTAGAGGATTCCTGGTTATTCTTTAAAAGTGCTTTCCTCACCATCTCAAAAAAGCATTCCCCTTTAAAAAAGATGTAGAACTAAGAACAGATATAGCCCTTGGTTCACTCCAGACTTGACTGCCCTTGACCAGCACAAAAACACCCTGTGGCATACTGCACTAGCATCGAATAGTCCCCGCGATATTCAACTTTCAGGGAAGTAGGGAACCAATACACACAGTCAGTTAGGAAAGCAAAGGCTAGCTTTTTCAAACAGAAATTTGCATCCTGCAGAACTCATTCCAAAAAGTTTTGGGACACTGTAAAGTCCATGGAGAATAAGAGCACCTTCTCCCAGTTACCCACTGCACTGAGGCTAGGAAACACTGTCACCACTGATAAATCCACGATAATCGAGAATTTCAATAAGCATTTCTCTACGGCTGACCATGCTTTCCACCAGGCTACCCCAACCCCGGACAACAGTTCTGCACCCCCCACAGCAACTGGCCCAACCCCCCCCCTCCCCCCACTTCTCCTTCACCCAAATCCAGACAGCTGATGTTCTGAAAGAGCTACAAAATCTGGATCGCTGCAAATCAGCTGGGCTAGACAATCTGGACCCTCTCTATCGAAAATGATCCGGCGCCATTGTTACAACCCCTATTACTAGTCTGTTCAACCTCTCTTTCGTATCGTCTGAGATTCCTAAAGATTGGAAAGCGGCCGCGGTCATGCCCCTCTTAAAAGGGGGAGGCACTCTAGACCCAAACTGTTACAGACCTATATCCATCCTGCCCTGCCTTTCTAAAGTCTTCGGAAGCCAAGTGAACAAACAGATCACTGACCATTTCGAATCCCACTGTACCTTCTCTGCTATGCAATCTGGTTTCCGAGCTGGTCACGGGTGCACCCCAGCCACGCTCAAGGACGTAAACGATATCATAATCGCCATCGATAAAAGACAGTATTGTGCAGCCGTCTTCATTGACCTGGCCAAGGCTTTCGACTCTGTCAATCACCGTATTCTTATCGGCAGACTCAACAGCCTTGGTTTCTCAAATAACTGCCACGCCTGGTTCACCAACTACTTCTCAGATAGAGTTCAGTGTGTCAAATCGGAGGGATTTTTGTCCAGACCTCTGGCAGTCTCTATGGGGGTGCCACAGAGTTCAATTCTCGGGCCGACTCTTTTCTCTGTATATATCAATGATGTCGCTCTTACTGCAGGGGATTCTTTGATCCACCTCTAAGCAGACGACACCATTCTGTATACATCTGGCCCTTCTTTGGACACTGTGTTAACAAACCTCCAAACGAGCTTTAACGCCATACAACACTCCTTCTGTGACCTCCAACTGCTCTTAAATGCCACGAAATGCATGCTCTTCAACCGATCGCTGCCTGCACCTGCCCGCCCGACTAGCATCACTACTTTGGACGGTTCTGACTTAGAATATGTGGACAACTATAAATACCTAGGTGTCTGGCTAGACTGTAAACTCTCCTTCCAGACTCACATTAAGCATCTCCAATCCAAAGTTCTAGAAATCTAGAGTCGGCTTCCTATTTCACAACAAAGCCTCCTTCACTCATGCTGCCAAACTTACCCTCGTAAAACTGACTATCCTACCGATCCCTGCCTTCGGCGATGTCATTTACAAATTAGCCTCCAACACTCTACTCAGCAAACTGGATGCAGTCTATCACAGTGCCATCCGTTTTGTCACCAAAGCCCCATATACCACCCACCGCTGCGACGAGGTATGCTCTCATAGGCTGGTCATCGCTACATATTCATTCGCCAAACCCACTGGCTCCAGGTCATCTCTAAGTCTTTGCTAGGTATAGCTCCGCCTTATCTCAGCTCACTGGTCACCATAGCAACACCCACCCGTAGCATGCACTCCAGCAGGTATATCTCACTGGTCATCCCCAAAGCCAACACCTCCTTTGGCCGCCTTTCCTTCCAGTTCTCTGCTGCCAATGACTGGAACGAATTGCAAAAATCACTGAAGTTGGAGACTTATATCTCCCTCTCTAAATTTAAGCGTCAGCTGTCAGGGCAGCTTACCGATCAGTGCAGCTGTACACAGCCCATCTGTAAATAGCCCATTCAACCAACTACCTACCTCACCCCCATTTTTGTTTTTGTTTTTCTGCTCTTTTGCACACCAGAATTTCTACTTGCACATCCTTATCTGCACATATATCACTCCAGTGTAAATTGCTAAATTGTAACTACTTTGCCACTATTGGCCTATTAATTGCCTTACCTCCTTACTTCATTTGCACACACTGTATACATATTGTTCTATTGTGTTATTGACTGTACGTTTGTTTATCCCATGTGTAACTCTGTGTTGTTGTTTGTGTTGCACTGCTTTGCTTTATCTTGGCCAGGTCGCAGTTGTAAATGAGAACTTGTTCTCAACTGGCCTACTTGGTTTATTAAAGGTGAAATAAAAAAATGTAAAATGTTTAAATAAATAACGCCACTAATGTTATTTGACTGTTATTAGAACACCTGCCACTCCTGACAGACTGAAGGTAGATATTAATATTATGATGAATAATGTTATTGTAAATGTTCGTCGTAGCAGCAATAGTGTTATATTTCAAATGATACAAAAGAAATTTGACGAACTGACTTGTTGGAAATGTGGCATCCTATGACGGTGCCACGTTAAAAGTCACTGAGATCTTTAGTACGGGCCATTCTACTGCCAATGTTTGTCTATAGAGATTGCATGGCCGTGTGCTCGATTTTATACACCTGTCAGCAACGGGTGATGCTGAAATAGCCAAATCCACTAATTTGAGCCATGTAGTGTATTTCAAAATGATAAAATAGACCCAAGACATGTAGTGTATTTCAAAATGATAAAATAGACCCGAGACATGTAATGTATTTCAAATGGTAAAATAGACCCGAGCCATGTACTGTATTTCAAATTATAAAATAGCCCCTATGACACTACCTATAATGCCTCTACTCTCCCTATGTGACTGTGTTAACTGGGGTTAGTCCATCTGATGATGCCCTTCAGTGGGAGGCTGGTGACATTGGATTGGAAGCAGTATTTGGTCACAGATGTGTCCCTCGGCTAGGGGGAGTGGACACAGCAGAGGATTAATTACTATAAATCATGTATATCTCACACACACGCACGTACATGGCTGCTCAGACTGTTGTGTCCAGCTTTCATTCTCTCTCTCTCTCTCTCTCTCTCTCTCTCTCTCTCTCTCTCTCTCTCTCTCTCTCTCTCTCTCTCTCTCTCTCTCTCTCTCTCTCTCTCTCTCTCTCTCTCTCTCTCTCTCTCTCTCTCTCTCTCTCTCTCTCTCTCTCTCTCTCTCTCTCTCTCTCTCTCTCTCTGTGGGGACCAATGGCACTCATCAAATCGAGGGGACTGAGAAACAAGCATGTAAACTCTCCCCTATTTAATGAATGCTTTCAGATATTGACAGTTAAACATTCCATCAAACCTCTGTCTAAGACAAAACACTAACCTAAACCAGTGAAAAATCCTGTTTCCAAACATTCTTTGTTATCTTCTCACACGCGACAACTCCGCAAATAATGAACTGAACAAATCGGCGTGGAGAAATATAATCAGTGCTTAGCATGCCCTTTGCGGTCGAGGGATGGGGTAGGGTTAGGGTTTGGCAGCAGGGTGTAGTGGGTGGGACCTGGGTTGTGGAGGTGGTTGAAGTCATTTAGTTTATTATTACTATTATCTGCATGGAATTCCCAACCTTCCGAGAGCTTTGATCTCTCCATCGCTGGACCAGGGGTTTGCAAAGCCTGGATTATCCCCTCTAATCCGCACTCATTAAAGGGATACTTCAGGATTTTGGCAATGAGGCACTTTATCTACTTCCCCAGAGTCAGATGAATTTGTGGATACCATTTGTATGTATCTGTGTCCAGTATGAATGAAGTTAGAGGTTGTTTCGTGAGCCTATGCTAACTAGCGTTAGCACAATGAATGGAAGTCTATGGGTATCTGCTAGCATGCTAACAGATACCCATAGACTTCCAGTCATTTTGCTAATGCTTGTTAGTAATTGCGCTAGTGGTAGTTAGAAACTTCCTTCAAACTGTGGTATCCACAAGTTCTTCTGACTCTCGGGAAGTAGATCAATAGGCCTTATTGCCAAAATCCTGAATTATCCCTTTAAGGATGAGCTGCATGATAATGCACTACCAATCACCAACACCCTCCACCCCCATCCACCCTCTAACCGGCCTCCCCATAAGTGGCGGCTTTGATGGAAAATGTAATAAATTACTGCAGATCATTACGTGTGCCACTGCTGGCTCAGTAAATAAAGCACCCACACACACCAGCATTAATAGGGACTATAGTGATTGGAGTGACAATGCCTGTTTTTAGTGTGGGGGGAAGAGTAGGGGAAGTAGTCCACTACACTGTACTCACAGGGAATGTGTTGTTTTCAGAGATGTGAAGGGGGGAAGAGGTTGAGATTTAGAGTTTAAAATATGCAATATGTCAATCTGACTCTTGTGTGCCCATTTCAAGTATGCTTCCTTCTGTAAAACCTGTAAGACTAATCCCAATATGCCTTTTTAATGTAGGTCGGTCAACAAGAGGAGCAGGTCTTGTATTGGTTTAAACATATTTTACTGGACGTTATATGAGAGATATTGTACTTCAGATACATTCCAAGGGACCTCTCATCTCCTCCTAAATCTACCCATAAAGCTCTGGGGTGAACAACAACACTGTACAGGCACCTTTCCCTCAACTTCCTGATTTCTCCAAAATAACTCCCTCTGCACCGGGGAGTTTAGATAAATTACAGCTACGCTATCCTCCAAAGATGTGATCTCGCTTCCTGAGCAGCAAATTAAACATTTAAACCCATTTAGCAAGGTAGCCCAGCGTAACTGGAAGCAGTGTGGTCGGGAGACGCGATATTCCATCAGCGTAGTGTCACACCATCTCTCTGAGTAATGACGCCAGTCGCCCGACTCGTCCACTAACCAGCGAGCGCTGGGCCACAAGAGGAAGATGTGCCACAGTCTAATTCAGCCGTAATTGATCTTAGGGACATGTTTATTTTTAAACCCCTTTCCCTTCCGCCTCATCGTCTTCTTGAAATGCCCGGCACATTCCAATAAAGTGCCAGCACTGGGCTTATTACTCAGACTGAACAAGGCAGGGCTCCTGACTACTGTGTGCCTGAAGGAGAGAGCAGCTTTTATACCATTCCATTGGAGAGAACCGTGATGTTTAAAAATGCACAACCTCTCTGAGATAGTATTAAATGCACAAGGACAAGGTGAAGAATGAGGATAGAAGGGACAAAAAGAACTGCAAGTACTTAGGTAAAACTGAGGCCAACCCTGCAAAACGCAGTCACATACTCATCATTATTTTGTAAGAGATGTTATTCATGTCTGGTCAAAGTAAAATAGGTTGGATTACACAGTAATGCAGTAACTCTCAACCGTCACAAAAGGTTATATCGAACAACCACAGCCACCTAATCAATTAATTCACATTCAAATTTTCCATAAACACATATACCACCAGCAAACAGCCTGAATCATACATTCCTTTCTTTCCAACAAAAAAACAATTAGCTGTGCTAGCATGCCACCGCTCTACCTTCATTAACAGTCTATTCATCCTCTCTACTCTACTGATAAATCAGGATACATTGTATTGTTGCTTCCTCACAGCCATGTTGGAACATCTCCCTATATCTGCTTTTAACAATGACCACATCCTAGAAGAGTCAAATGTATGTGCTTTTGGAATCCATTAGTCTTGGCTTTTTAGTGGTGGACCAGGCCCATAAACACATATGTGGTCTGAATAGGAGAGTGGTCTGAAAAGTTAGGAGAGTGGTCTGAAAAGTTAGGAGAGTGGTCTGAAAGGTTAGGAGAGTGGTCTGAAAAGTTAGGGGAGTGGTCTGAAAAGTTAGGGGAGTGGTCTGAAAAGTTAGGAGAGTGGTCTGAAAAGTTAGGAGAGTGGTCTGAAAAGGTAGGAGAGTGGTCTGAAAAGGTAGGAGAGTGGTCTGAAAAGTAGGAGAGTGGTATGAAAAGTAGGAGAGTGGTCTGAAAAGTAGGAGAGTGGTCTGAAAAGTAGGAGAGTGTTCTGAAAAGTTAGGGGAGTGGTCTGAAAAGTAGGAGAGTGGTCTGAAAAGTTAGGAGAGTGGTCTGAAAAGTAGGAGAGTGGTCTGAAAAGGTAGGAGAGTGGTCTGAAAAGGTAGGAGAGTGGTCTGAAAAGGTAGGAGAGTGGTCTGAAAAACTCTTGCAGTGAATAGCAGGGTTGGGGTCAATTTCCTTTCGTTTCAGTCAATTCACTTCAATGACTGAATTGAAATGGAATTGATCCCAACCCTGGTGAATAGTTACAAAACCATATGTCTGTGTCTGATTACAACTCCCAGAATGCACCGCTCTAGCTGTGGGCAGGAGGGGGTGGAGGGATGAGAGTGACGGGTGACACCCCTCGCCTTAGTCTCAGAGAGATCGTGATAGAAGTCCTCTGGTGCACAGGGTTTCCAGAGGGAGGCTACAATTTTTTTTCTCTAATGAATCAGAGTTAAAACACCGAAGGCGGCTTCTTAAACTGACTCCACCAGGCAGGAGGACTTAGATGGAGAACAGGGAGACAGCTGGGAAACACGGTTCCCACACCCATTAGGGTGTCCTCGGGAGGCTGTTCCCAGTTTACCCCAGATAGAGTCAATGCCCCAGACAGAGTCGGTGTCCCAGACGGAGTCAGTATCCCAGACGGAGTCAGTGTCCCAGACGGAGTAGGATTTCTTCAGAAAACATCTAATTAGCTTTACAGTGACTGACAAAAATAGACAAAAGTGAATTTGTGAGATGTTGAATGAATCAAAATAAGGTATGAATGAAATAACTGCTAGTACCAACATGACGTAACCACTATTATTCAAGGAATTTGCTTCCAAAGTGAAGGGAACTGAGTAGGAGCAGGATGAAATGCCACAATTACCACCATTATTTGTCAACGATCTTGAACTAGAATGACATTTGCAGTTAGACAGACCTGAGTAGAACTTTCATGCCAGTTAGGACATTGAGGGAGGACTGTCGACATCCCAATGTAAGAGGACAGGCCCAAAGTATCTCAGTCTACAATGCTACTCCCCTTCTAGCCTATTCCTCCCTAGTTCACCCTATACCCTAGCTAGTCTATATGCCCTATATATATGCCCTATATACAGCACACTGTGTCAAACCTCAAGCTTACATCCAGAAAACTCACCAGTCATATCCATAGCTTTTTGAGATAATTGGCTTTAAAGTTCCCTCACTTGTTTGAATTGTATCAGCTTCATTTTTTTAAATCTTGTTTTCTTTTGAACTTAACATGATGGTTTTTTTTAGAGTACCAAATAGGTAGAGAAACATTGAACAGAACAAGGCTAATGTCAATAACTACATTTTGACTAAAATGCAGATAGAACCTTATAGTTCCAAGCTCTCAATATATTGCATCCCGCCCTAGTTTACAGTACATGACACTCTGCTCAGCTCCAACCTATAGCCTATGTCAGCCTACTCACACTAATTCTCTGGGCACTTCGGTGTGTCCTTTGTGTCCTCACATTACTGGCCATCAGGGCATGAGCCACCATTAAGGGCAATATCAGCCTCTCACCAGGGATTTAAAGGAGCGATGAGCCGATTGCCCCGAAACTAGTGGGAATTTGCTTTTGCCACACCCTGTTCGCCGGGCCCTATAATAGTGTATAATAGGGGATCAAATCTGCAGCGCTGTACTTTCTTTTCAAGCCAGGGCCGAAGGGGATAGGGACGTGAACAAGGAATCTGTTGAGGGGTGGGAGAAAAGGAAATATACAGCCTTAATCTGTGGTTGAATAAACACATAAGTAAAACATGGTAAGGAATTACGTCTCCATCTGTCGGCCTTAAACACCGATGCGTCTAATTCTGGATATCTAAGCTCCACAATAAAGAAGAAAAAGCAGAAAAAAAGCGGTGTCCATCCATGAGAAAAATAGAGAGGGTTGAGAGAACAGAGGAGTCTCTGGCTGCTCTGTAGTGGGACAGGCTGAACAGATGAGTCCCTGGCTGCTCTGTAGTGGGACAGGCTGAACAGAGGAGTCCCTGGCTGCTCTGTAGTGGGACAGGCTGAACAGATGAGTCCCTGGCTGCTCTGTAGTGGGACAGGCTGAACAGATGAGTCCCTGGCTGCTCTGTAGTGGGACAGGCTGAACAGAGGAGTCCCTGGCTGCTCTGTAGTGGGACATGCTGAACAGATGAGTCCCTGGCTGCTCTGTAGTGGGACAGGCTGAACAGATGAGTCCCTGGCTGCTCTGTAGTGGGACAGGCTGAACAGATGAGTCCCTGGCTGCTCTGTAGTGGGACAGGCTGAACAGAGGAGTCCCTGGCTGCTCTGTAGTGGGACAGGCTGAACAGATGAGTCCTTGGCTGCTCTGTAGTGGGACAGGCTGAACAGATGAGTCCCTAGCTGCTCTGTAGTGGGACAGGCTGAACAGATGAGTCCCTGGCTGCTCTGTAGTGGGACATGCTGAACAGATGAGTCCCTGGCTGCTCTGTAGTGGGACATGCTGAACAGAGGAGTCCCTGGCTGCTCTGTAGTGGGACAGGCTGAACAGATGAGTCCCTGGCTGCTCTGTAGTGGGACAGGCTGAACAGATGAGTCCCTGGCTGCTCTGTAGTGGGACAGGCTGAACAGATGAGTCCCTGGCTGCTCTGTAGTGGGACAGGCTGAACAGAGGAGTCCCTGGCTGCTCTGTAGTGGGACAGGCTGAACAGATGAGTCCCTGGCTGCTCTGTAGTGGGACAGGCTGAACAGAGGAGTCCCTGGCTGCTCTGTAGTGGGACAGGCTGAACAGATGAGTCCCTGGCTGCTCTGTAGTGGGACAGGCTGAACAGATGAGTCCCTGGCTGCTCTGTAGTGGGACAGGCTGAACAGAGGAGTCCCTGGCTGCTCTGTAGTGGGACATGCTGAACAGATGAGTCCCTGGCTGCTCTGTAGTGGGACAGGCTGAACAGATGAGTCCCTGGCTGCTCTGTAGTGGGACAGGCTGAACAGATGAGTCCCTGGCAGCTCTGTAGTGGGACAGGCTGAACAGAGGAGTCCCTGGCTGCTCTGTAGTGGGACAGGCTGAACAGATGAGTCCCTGGCTGCTCTGTAGTGGGACAGGCTGAACAGATGAGTCCCTGGCTGCTCTGTAGTGGGACAGGCTGAACAGAGGAGTCCCTGGCTGCTCTGTAGTGGGACATGCTGAACAGATGAGTCCCTGGCTGCTCTGTAGTGGGACAGGCTGAACAGATGAGTCCCTGGCTGCTCTGTAGTGGGACAGGCTGAACAGATGAGTCCCTGGCTGCTCTGTAGTGGGACAGGCTGAACAGAGGAGTCCCTGGCTGCTCTGTAGTGGGACAGGCTGAACAGATGAGTCCTTGGCTGCTCTGTAGTGGGACAGGCTGAACAGATGAGTCCCTAGCTGCTCTGTAGTGGGACAGGCTGAACAGATGAGTCCCTGGCTGCTCTGTAGTGGGACATGCTGAACAGATGAGTCCCTGGCTGCTCTTTAGTGGGACATGCTGAACAGAGGAGTCCCTGGCTGCTCTGTAGTGGGACAGGCTGAACAGATGAGTCCCTGGCTGCTCTGTAGTGGGACAGGCTGAACAGATGAGTCCCTGGCTGCTCTGTAGTGGGACAGGCTGAACAGATGAGTCCCTGGCTGCTCTGTAGTGGGACAGGCTGAACAGAGGAGTCCCTGGCTGCTCTGTAGTGGGACAGGCTGAACAGATGAGTCCCTGGCTGCTCTGTAGTGGGACAGGCTGAACAGAGGAGTCCCTGGCTGCTCTGTAGTGGGACAGGCTGAACAGATGAGTCCCTGGCTGCTCTGTAGTGGGACAGGCTGAACAGATGAGTCCCTGGCTGCTCTGTAGTGGGACAGGCTGAACAGAGGAGTCCCTGGCTGCTCTGTAGTGGGACATGCTGAACAGATGAGTCCCTGGCTGCTCTGTAGTGGGACAGGCTGAACAGATGAGTCCCTGGCTGCTCTGTAGTGGGACAGGCTGAACAGATGAGTCCCTGGCAGCTCTGTAGTGGGACAGGCTGAACAGAGGAGTCCCTGGCTGCTCTGTAGTGGGACAGGCTGAACAGATGAGTCCCTGGCTGCTCTGTAGTGGGACAGGCTGAACAGATGAGTCCCTGGCTGCTCTGTAGTGGGACAGGCTGAACAGATGAGTCCCTGGCTGCTCTGTAGTGGGACATGCTGAACAGATGAGTCCCTGGCTGCTCTGTAGTGGGACATGCTGAACAGATGAGTCCCTGGCTGCTCTGTAGTGGGACAGGCTGAACAGAGGAGTCCCTGGCTGCTCTGTAGTGGGACAGGCTGAACAGATGAGTCCCTGGCTGCTCTGTAGTGGGACAGGCTGAACAGATGAGTCCCTGGCTGCTCTGTAGTGGGACAGGCTGAACAGAGGAGTCCCTGGCTGCTCTGTAGTGGGACAGGCTGAACAGATGAGTCCCTGGCTGCTCTGTAGTGGGACAGGCTGAACAGAGGAGTCCCTGGCTGCTCTGTAGTGGGACATGCTGAACAGAGGAGTCCCTGGCTGCTCTGTAGTGGGACAGGCTGAACAGATGAGTCCCTGGCTGCTCTGTAGTGGGACATGCTGAACAGAGGAGTCCCTGGCTGCTCTGTAGTGGGACAGGCTGAACAGATGAGTCCCTGGCTGCTCTGTAGTGGGACAGGCTGAACAGAGGAGTCCCTGGCTGCTCTGTAGTGGGACAGGCTGAACAGATGAGTCCCTGGCTGCTCTGTAGTGGGACAGGCTGAACAGAGGAGTCTCTGGCTGCTCTGTAGTGGGACAGGCTGAACAGATGAGTCCCTGGCTGCTCTGTAGTGGGACAGGCTGAACAGAGGAGTCCCTGGCTGCTCTGTAGTGGGACAGGCTGAACAGATGAGTCCCTGGCTGCTCTGTAGTGGGACAGGCTGAACAGAGGAGTCCCTGGCTGCTCTGTAGTGGGACATGCTGAACAGATGAGTCCCTGGCTGCTCTGTAGTGGGACAGGCTGAACAGAGGAGTCCCTGGCTGCTCTGTAGTGGGACAGGCTGAACAGATGAGTCCCTGGCTGCTCTGTAGTGGGACAGGCTGAACAGAGGAGTCCCTGGCTGCTCTGTAGTGGGACAGGCTGAACAGAGGAGTCCCTGGCTGCTCTGTAGTGGGACAGGCTGAACAGATGAGTCCCTGGCTGCTCTGTAGTGGGACATGCTGAACAGATGAGTCCCTGGCTGCTCTGTAGTGGGACAGGCTGAACAGAGGAGTCCCTGGCTGCTCTGTAGTGGGACAGGCTGAACAGATGAGTCCCTGGCTGCTCTGTAGTGGGACATGCTGAACAGATGAGTCCCTGGCTGCTCTGTAGTGGGACAGGCTGAACAGAGGAGTCCCTGGCTGCTCTGTAGTGGGACAGGCTGAACAGATGAGTCCCTGGCTGCTCTGTTAGTGGGACAGGCTGAACAGATGAGTCCCTGGCTGCTCTGTAGTGGGACAGGCTGAACATGGAGCATCATCTAAGGCTGGCGTTCCAGTAACAGGCTCATTGATTGGATAATAGGGATCTTTGGCTCATAATGACTTCAGCTTGAGGACAAACTCCTAGCATTCTCTCTTCTCTCTTCTCTCTTCCTATCCCTAAATTGATTGGATGATGCAGCGAGGTAGATTCCTATACTTGCTTCGCCACGGTCACTTAATTGTTTTGGGATCATCGTTTTTCAACAACAGTCCAACTCTTCCTTAAGAGGTGATTTTCTTTAAGAGTAATCATTATGTTGTTTAGAATGACTCTTACCATTCCCAAGAGGTGATTTTCTTTAAGAGTAATCATTATGATGTTTAGAACGAGCCACTAGGCACAATGAAAATGCAACTAGGGCCAACAAACCAAGGCACAAACCGAGGCACACTCCGGGGGTATGGCACACGACGGAGGGAACAGAAGGAACCATACCCCGGGGAGAAATGGAGCGAGCGGCTTATTTTGATCGCCTGAATTCCCTTGCAATTTATCGATCCTGGAATCTCACC
Organism: Salvelinus fontinalis; assembly: GCF_029448725.1. Classification (NCBI taxonomy): domain Eukaryota; kingdom Metazoa; phylum Chordata; class Actinopteri; order Salmoniformes; family Salmonidae; genus Salvelinus; species Salvelinus fontinalis. The sequence continues at coordinate 42,597,579 of NC_074676.1, read as the reverse complement.
AAGGCTTTGCTTGAAGGAGTAGTGAGTAAAATGCGCAGACATCAAAGATCGACTTGTTTTTTCTGTCTTTGCTTGTTTATCTTTCAGTTCTCCATGCCCACCGGTCTGTTTAAACATGTGCATCTTTCAGTGTTCAATCTGAATGCACTTAAATAGAACTTAAGAGAAATAGGAAGAAACCACTTTAAGAAGTAAGTGGGGAGGCAGTTATTAGCCTTCTGATCAGCCAGATGTTCTTCTTCGCCTGACTATCACCAATATGAAGTTGCCTACTTTAAAAAAAAAAGTGGCGTTCTGATTCTGTGTTACCTAAAACGTTCTGCTGTGTCTTAGAGTCAAGCCGACCTTTTTGTATTCCACTTGGCTCCCCCAATTTTTTCCCTTATAAAAGTTGTAATTTATGGCCCTAATGTACCGTAATATATGATGCTGATGTACCGCAATATATGGCCCCAATGTACTGTAATATATGGCCCTGATGTACTGTAATATATGGCCCTGATATACCGCAATATATGGCCCCAATGTACTGTAATATACGGCCCCAATGTACTGTAATATATGGCCCTGATGTACTGTAATATATGGCCCTGATGTACTGTAACATATGGCCCTGATGTACCGCAATATATGGCCCCAATGTACTGTAATATATGGCCCTGATGTACTGTAATATATGGCCCTGATATACAGCAATATATGGCCCCAATGTACTGTAATATATAGCCCTGATGTACTGTAATATATGGCCCCTATGTACCATAATATATGGCCCTGATGTACTGTAATATATGGCCCTGATGTACCGTAATATATGGCCCTGATGTACTGTTATATATGGGCCTGATGTACTGTAATATATGGCCCTGATGTACTGTAATATATGGCCCTGATGTACTGTAATATATGGCCAAACAAAGCCTCCTTCACTCATGCCGCCAAACATACCCCCATAAAACTGACTATCCTACCGATCTTTGACTTTGGTGATGTCATTTACAAAATAGCCCCCAACAATCTACTCAGCAAACTGGATGTAGTCTATCACGGTGCCATCTCTTTTGTCACCAAAGCCCCATATACTACCCACCACTGCGACCTGTATGCTCTCATTGGCTGGCCCTCACTACATATCCGTCGCCAAACGTACTGGCTCCAGGTCATCTATAAGTCTTTGCTAGGTAAAGCCCCGCCTTATCTCAGCTCACTGGTCACCATAGCAACACCCACCCGTAGCACATGCTCCAGCAGGTATATTGCACAGGTCATCCCCAAAGCCAAACACTTCCGTTGGCTGCCTTTCCTTACAATTCTCTGCTGCCAATGACTGGAAGGAATTGAAAAAATGTCTGAAGCTGGATTCTTCTATCTCCCTCTCTAACTTTAAGCATCAGCTCCCATTAAACTGTACCTGTACACAGCCAATCTGTAAATAGCACACCCAACTACCTCATCCCCATATTATTATTTACCCTCTTGCTCTTTTGCACCCCAGTATCTCTACTTGCACGTCATCATCTGCACATCTATCACTCCAGTATTAATGCTATATTGTAATTATTCTCGCCTCTACGGCCTATTTATTGCCGACCTCCCTACTCTTCTACATTTGCACACACTGTACATAGATTTTTCAATTTTTATTTTCTTTTGTGTTATTGACTGTACATTTGTTTATGTGTAACTCTGTGTTGTTGTTTTTGTCGCACTGCTTTGCTTTATCTTGGCCAGGTCTCAACAGGCCTTCCTGGTTAAATAAAGGTGAAATTAAAAAATAAATAAATAGGTCATCGATGGGAGACGGTTCTGTGTGAGGCACAGGGGGCCCTGTTTGAATACCTGTCAAATGTATCCCTCCTTCCTCTCTTCCTTGAGGTTGGTTAGGTCACATAGTTTCTACCCCCATTGCTCTGTCCAATATTTATGTGTTACATCTATTGATTTCCACAAGGAAAGGAAGAGGGTAAAGAAGGGTGCCTTTGTATAGGGCCGAAGAAAAATCTGCGTGACCCTCAATGGGGAAGAGGAATCCAGGGCTAGAGCTGCATTCCCTTGCTGTGTGTCCTCCACTCCCCTCCCCCAGCCCCTACCCCAGCTCCTACCCCAGCCCCCACAGAACAGGTAATATACACACAGAATGAGCCCATGAGAGAGAGAGGCCTCTTCTGCCACATTTACAAACAGGTAGATGAGGTAGATAGCTCTCCCTGAAACCCATAATCACACAGGTTATTTGCCTTGCAACCCATCATCACAGTGGGGTACTATAAACTACACATTGTACAAGAGGAAGAGCTTAAGCGAGGAGAGATACAATCTGTCTCATAGTTGGTTCACAGGGAGAGAGAGTGCAGGAAAAAGGGAAAAGTCACCGAACACCAAAATTAACAAAAAATTCATCAGAATACAGTGAACTGTTTCGACTTGGAAGCATACGCAAATGGCCATATTCAGATAAAAATACAGTAGCATACAGTGTGTGAAGAGGCATGCCAAAAGCCCCTATGTTGATGAAGCATTGCAGCTACTGCACCGGGGGAAAAGGGTCAATATCAGAGGATATCTTTATCTAAATATTTCCGGATATCTGACATTTTGTTAGACATAAGTATGTCTGATCGAAAATGGGCTAAATCCAAATCAGGAAATGTCCAGCGCCCAAATTACTTTACCTGTTAAGGCGAGGATAATCGTCGTGCTTCCTCACATGAAGCCGACATATCTGAGCATACATTCACACCATATTCAATAGTAGGCTATAGAAGGCACGGAAAGGCAAACGTCGTATTATTTTATCCAAGTTGCTATTTCGCAAAGCACATCTGAGCTATTTCTGAATCAAAAATGCAGCATGGCCAATACAGAGCTCAAATCACAACACGTTTTCTGTAAAGATACAAACTTAAGTCCATTTTTGCTAAAAATGTATTTAATTGATTTACCGGTAAATAACTTGCACAACCTCAATACCCCTGCCTGCCCTGTTTGTTATGGACAATGGGTGCAATTGGGAGAAGATTTGTAACGATGTGCACTGAGAGTCGGGAAGCAAGTTCAGGGAGTTAGTGATGGAGTCCAGGTGAGTCTGACGATGCACAGGTGCGCGTAACGATGGTGGCAGGTGTGCGCCATAACGAGCAGCCTGGTGACCTGACGATCCTGGGGAATAGGAGTGGATCGGTCACCTCTGCTGAGGCGTGTGAAACCTGTCAATCCGGCTGAGAAGCGGGAGCATGGCGACCTAGAGTGCTGGAGAGAGAGCATACGTGACGGTACCCTCTCCCCGGCCCATTCGGCTCCAGCCGCAGGACGCCAACCAAAGGGACAATCCCAGGGATTAGGAGTGGACCGGTCACCTGACAGACCGGCTGAGGCAGGGGAGCCTGGCGATCCGGCTGAGGCATGAGAGCCTGTAGCGGCTCCCGGACCCGACTTCATTTACACTCACACAAAAAACAGAAAACACTCCCTGATGCTTCCCTTAGGTGAGGTGTCATTCTGTAACGATGTGCGCTGAGAGTCGGGAAGCAATTTCAGTGAGTGAGTGTTTTAATAAAGTAACCCAACATAATACAAAATAAGAAACACGAACAACGCACAGGAAACAGAAACAATGACGCCTGGGGAAGGAACCAGAGGGAGTGACATACACTGCTCAAAAAATAAAGGGAACACTTAAACAACACAATGTAACTCCAAGTCAATCACACTTCTGTGAAATCAAACTGTCCACTTAGGAAGCAACAGTGATTGACAATAAATTTCACATGCTGTTGTGCAAATGGAATAGACAAAAGGTGGAAATTATAGGCAATTTGTGGCCTGCTGGAGGTCATTTTGCAGGGCTCTGGCAGTGCTGCTCCTTGCACAAAGGCGGAGGTAGCGGTCCTGCTGTTGGTTTGTTGCCCTCCTACGGCCTCCTCCACGTCTCCTGATGTACTGGCCTGTCTCCTGGTAGCGCCTCCATGCTCTGGACACTACGCTGACAGACACAGCAAACCTTCCTGCCACAGCTCGCATTGATGTGCCATCCTGGATGAACTGCACTACCTGAGCCAATTGTGTGGGTTGTAGACTCCGTCTCAGGCTACCACTAGAGTGAGAGCCACGCCAGCATTCAAAAGTGACCAAAACATCAGCCAGGAAGCATAGGAAATGAGAAGTGGTCTGTGGTCACCACCTGCAGAATCACTCCTTTTTTGGGGGGTGTCTTGCTAATTGCCTATAATTTCCACCTTTTGTCTATTCCATTTGCACAACAGCATGTGAAATTTATTGTCAATCAGTGTTGCTTCCTAAGTGGACAGTTTGATTTCACAGAAGTGTGATTGACTTGGAGTTACATTGTGTTGTTTAAGTGTTCCCTTTATTTTTTTGAGCAGTGTATATAGGGAAGGTAATCAGGGAAGTGATGGAGTCCAGCTGGGTCTGATGACGCGCAGGCACGCGTAACAATGGTGACAGGTGGCCGCCATGACGAGCAGGCTGGTGACCAAAAGGCCGGAGAGGGAGCACACATGACAAGATTGGGTCATCAGCGGTGGTCCCTCGCAGTCCAGACCCAACGTGGTGGTAGTGTTGGTCTGTGATCCATTCCAAACTGTCAATACATAAATCAGGAATCACTATTGTGTCTCTATTGTAAGAAAATATTGCCATTTCACATAACCATACCACAAGGTAGCTACATACCTTCTTCATTCATGACAATAAAACGAACGGGAACAAGCTAGCTAGCCAAGTTGTTAGTTAGCTAGCTTATGTTAACCAGTAATACAAAATATGCCTACATGTTTTAAAACGTTAGCTATCACCTTGAGCCTTGATTGGGGGTAAAAAAAAAGAATGAGTTGTCACGGCCGTCAAATGAAGTAGACCAAAGCGCAGCGTGGTGAGCGTACATATTCCTTTAGTAAGAATGACGCCGACAAAAACAATAAACAATACAAAACAACCGTGAAGCTAAAGGCTATAGTGCCAACAAACAAAGACAACTTCCCACAAAGACAGGTGGGAAAAAGGGATACCTAAGTATGGTTCTCAATCAGAGACAACGATAGACAGCTGTCCCTGATTGAGATCTCTACCCGGCCAAAACATAGAAATACAAATAATAGAACAGAAGGACATAGAATACCCACCCCAAATCACACCCTGACCAAACCAAATAGAGACATAAAAAGGATCTCTAAGGTCAGGGCGTGACATGAGTTCATATAGGAAATGTTCATGTGTGATATTCGGAGTAATCCCAATGTCATAAAAGACAAATCTGGATTCAGAATTTGTCAGGATATGGTGCATATCTACAAAACTCCAAATATGCATTGGAAATGCTCTGTAATCTATAGAAAATAAAAATGTGTTATGTAAAGATATCCTCTGATATGGACCCTTTTTGCCCAGCGCGGAAGCTTGCTGTGGACTGAGCCCCTGTGTGGTATGCTACTGTCGGGTGTAAGTGACGAGAGGCCTTCTCTCTCTCCCCGAGGAGGGCCCAAAATAGTCCGGCGTCACCGACCAATGGGGAGGCAGGACGCCTCTCCTCTCGCAGAACAGAACGACCCCTGGGGGAGGTGCCACGAGCCGAGAGGGAAGGAGGGGAGCTGGCTGGTGGAGGGAGCCAAGGAGGAGAGGAGGGGAGCTGGCTGGTGATGGGAACTAGGGAGGGGAGGAGGGGAGCTGGCTGGTGGAGGGAGCCAAGGAGGGGAGGAGGGGAGCTGGCTGGTGATGGGAACTAGGGAGGGGAGGAGGGGTGCTGGTTGGTGGAGGCAGCCAGGGAGGGCAGCATTAGGGCCCAGATAAAGGGATTATACCACTATTATCTAATCCAGGGGGTATTAGCTAGGGTGAAGAAACAGTGTTTAGAAGTGCAGGACCTCAGCCTCCACGGCCTCTACCAGTGACAGTGTAATAAATGACAGTAGATGCTGGTAACATGGTGTGAGGAAGGCAGGGGAGGCAGCAGGGTCACGGCCAGCATGCTTTCACACTCTGACTGCTCCTCACGTCCTCACAAGCTCCCCGGACTGTTTCCAACCAATAAGGAGCTCTTATGAAGACATCAGTGTCAGAAACTTGCTGTCCATCAAGTCGAGAGCTCACACAGTTGTGTGTGTGTGTGTGTGTGTGTGTGTGTGTATGTCTCACTGCACACACACACAACCTACAGGGCTCCACAGCTGTGCCCTGGCAGCAGGGTAGAAGAAAGCTATTTCATGGCGAGGGGTTACCCAGTCAACCCACAGCCCTTAAGGCCAAAGCATTCAGGTCTGGGAACAGGTTTCTGTCTTACACCTTCCCTCCTCAACCCGCAGCACTTAAGGCCAAAGCATTCAGGTCTGGGAACAGGTTTCTGTCTTACACCTTCCCTCCTCAACCCACAGCCCTTATGGCCAAAGCATTCAGGTCTGGGAACAGGTTTCTGTCTTACACCTTCCCTCCTCAACCCGCAGCACTTAAGGCCAAAGCATTCAGGTCTGGGAACAGGTTTCTGTCTTACACCTTCCCTCCTCAACCCGCAGCACTTAAGGCCAAAGCATTCAGGTCTGGGAACAGGTCTCTAATGCAAATTCCCATAAAATAAATAGCTTTTTGCTCTCCCTCAACTCAGGAAAACTGGGCGACGGCGAATAACGAATAGGAGTCCAGGCCTGACCCAACCAAGGTTATGAAGACCTGGACCGTAAAAATATTATTTAGTTGCACGAGATAAAGCATGCTAAAACGAAAAGCCAAAGCTGATGGAAGGAGCCATGTTGAAAAACGAGCGTCAGCTGTGATGTGACCCTTGCAGCCTCGCCGAGTCTGGGAGCAAGTGCCGCCGATCGACGGAAAAGAATAACATAGAAATAGCCGAGTGGAAATATGGCCAGATAAATGTACAGCGGAAAAATTGAATTTCCTGTCTTCCTTTTGAAAAGGCAGTGACCTCTGCATTAGGGAATTTGCATTAGAGACCTGTTCCCAGACCTGAATGCTTTGGCCTTAAGTGCTACGGGTTGAGGAGGGAAGGTGTAAGACAGAAACCTGTGACCTCTGCCCTCTGGGTGGCTCTCTGGCTCTCTTTCCCTCGCTCTTTCTCAGTGACCTCTGCCCTCTGGGTGGCTCTCTGGCTCTCTTTCCCTCGCTCTTTCTCAGTGACCCCTGCCCTCTGGGTGGCTCTCTGGCTCTCTTTCCCTCTCTCTCTCTCAGTGACCCCTGCCCACTGGGTGGCTCTCTGGCTCTCATTCCCTCTCTCTCTCTCTCTCTCATTGACCCCTGCCCTCTGGGTGGCTCTCTGGCTCTCATTTCCTCTCTCTCTCTCATTGACCCCTGCCCTCTGGGTGGCTCTCTGGCTCTCTTTCCCCCTCTCTCTCTCATTGACCCCTGCCCTCTGGGTGGCTCTCTGGCTCTCTTTCCCTCTCTCTCTCTCATTGACCCCTGCCCTCTGGGTGGCTCTCTGGCTCTCTTTCCCTCTCTCTCTCTCATTGACCCCTGCCCTCTGGGTGGCTCTCTGGCTCTCTTTCCCTCTCTCTCTCTCATTGACCCCTGCCCTCTGGGTGGCTCTCTGGCTCTCTTTCCCTCTCTCTCTCTCATTGACCCCTGCCCTCTGGGTGGCTCTCTGGCTCTCTTTCCATCTCTCTCTCTCATTGACCCCTGCCCTCTGGGTGGCTCTCTGGCTCTCTTTCCATCTCTCTCTCTCATTGACCCCTGCCCTCTGGGTGGCTCTCTGGCTCTCTTTCCCTCTCTCTCTCTCATTGACCCCTGCCCTCTGGGTGGCTCTCTGGCTCTCTTTCCCTCTCTCTCTCTCATTGACCCCTGCCCTCTGGGTGGCTCTCTGGCTCTCTTTCCCTCTCTCTCTCTCATTGACCCCTGCCCTCTGGGTGGCTCTCTGGCTCTCTTTCCATCTCTCTCTCTCATTGACCCCTGCCCTCTGGGTGGCTCTCTGGCTCTCTTTCCATCTCTCTCTCTCATTGACCCCTGCCCTCTGGGTGGCTCTCTGGCTCTCTTTCCCTCTCTCTCTCTCATTGACCCCTGCCCTCTGGGTGGCTCTCTGGCTCTCTTTCCCTCTCTCTCTCTCATTGACCCCTGCCCTCTCTCATGCATAAATTCACACACAGCCACAGACAGACACACACCAATCCACACAGGCAATCTCTTGCTCCCTCAAGCACACACAACCCCCCCCCCCCCCCCCCCCACACACAACCCCCCCCCACACACACACACACGCACAAGCGCTCACTGTCCAACAGTCAATATTTTCTGAAGGATGGCCTCCCCGAGGGACTGCAGGCAATTTGGAGCGGTCTGATCCCCTGAGCAATGAAAGAGCCTGTGATTGCATTCGACCGTGCCTTAAAAAGATGTCATTCATCAAAAGTAGCAACAGATGAAACGGCCAATCCCGAGCAAGTTAATCAGTAGAGTGCCTTTCATGGGTACACCACCATTTGTCTCAATATTATAAATAAGGTGGTTCCGCACAACCCGTCTTACATTAAAAAGCACATATGTAAATAACCAGAGAGAACGCTGTGTGGTGCCAAGCCGCCAGTCGCTAAATGTGCTCGCTTTCCATTAGACCGTTCTCAATGGCCATCGTCGCCCGGTTCATCGTGGCCATATTAGATGTGGTGACCTTGAGTCAGGTGTGTAGGGTTACTTGTGTTAATAGCATACCACGTGTCCCATCCTTGTCTCCCCATTCGACTGGCTCAATTGAGGGGAATCTGGCCATTTACAGTGCATTCGGGAAGTATTCAGACCCCTTGACCTTTTCCACATTTTGTTACTTGTCGGCCTTATTCAAAAACTGATTAAATTGTTTTCCCCCCTCATCAATCTAGACACAATACCCCATAATGACAAAACAAAAACAGGTTTTTAGTAACATTTGCAAAAAAATTATTGTTTTAATACTTAAATAAAACATTTACATAAGTATTCAGAACCTTTAATCAGTACTTTGTTGAAGCACCTTTGGCAGCGATTACAGCCTCGAGTCTTCTTGGGTATGACGCTACAAGCTTGGCACACCTGTATTTGGGGAGTTGCTCACATTCGTCTCCCCAGATCCTCTCAAACTCTGTCAGGTTGGATGGGGAGTGTTGCTGCACAGCTATTTTCAGGTCTCTCCAGAGGATGTTCAATTGGGTTCAAGTCCGGGCTCTGGTTGGGCCACTCAAGGACATTCAGAGACTTGTCCCTAAGCCACTCCTGCATTGTCTTGGCTGGGTGCTTAGGGTCGTTGTCCTGTTGGAAGGTGAACCTTAGCCCCAGTCTGAGATCCTGAGCACTCTGGAGCAGGGTTTCATCAAGGATCTCTCTGTACTTTGCTCCGTCCATCTTTCCCTCAATCCTGACTAGTCTCCCAGTCCCTGCCGCTGAAAACATCCCCACAGCATGATGCTGCCACCACCATGCTTCACCGTGGGGATGGAGCCAGGTTTCCTCCAGATATGACGCTTGGCATTCAGGCCACAGAGTTCAATCTTGGTTTCATCAGACTATAGAATCTTGTTTCTTATGTTCACAGAGTCCTTTAGGTGCCTTTTGGCAAACTCCAAGCGGGCTGTCATATGCCTTTTACTGAGGAGTTGCTTCCGTCTGGCCACTCTACCATAAAGGCCTGATTGGTGGAGTTCTGCAGAGATGGTTGTCCTTCTGGAAGGTTCTCCCATCTCCACAGAGGAACTCTGGAGTTCTGTCAGAGTGACCATCTGGTTCTTGGTCACCTCCCTGACCAAGGCCCTTCTCCCCTGATTGCTCAGTTTGGCCGGGCGGTCAGCTCTAGGAAGAGTCTTGGTGGTTCCAAACTTCTTCAATTTAAGAATGATGGAGGCTCTTGGGGGACTTCAATGCGGCATAATTTTTTTGGGTACCCTTCCCCAGATCTGTGCCTCGACACAATCCTGTCTCGGAGCTCTACGGACAATTCCTTCGACCTCATGGCTTGGTTTTAGCTCTGACATGCACTGTCAACTGTGGGATCTTATATAGACAGGTGTGTGCCTTTCTCAATCATGTCCAATCAATTGAATTTACCACAGGTGGACTCCAATCAAGTTGTAGAAACATCTCAAGGATGATCAATAGAAACAGGATGTCCTTGAGCTCAATTTCGAGTCTCATAGCAAAGGGTCTGAATAATTATGTAAATAAGGTATTTCTGTTTTTTATTTTTAATACATTTGCACACATTAAAAAAAAATGTGTGCAAATTGTGTGGCCAAGCACAACTGATCACCAACAATGATGAGACAGCATATAGGGAGGAGGTCAGAGACCTGGCACCACACCACACCACACCACACCTGGTGGTGCCAGGTCTCTGACCTCCTCCCTATATGCTGTCTCATCATTGTTGGTGATCAGTTGTGCTTGGCCACACAGTCGTGGGTGAACAGGGAGTACAGGAGGGGACTAAGCACGCACCCAAGAGGGGCCCTGTGTTGAGGGTCAGCGTGGCAGATGTGTTGTTGCCTACCCTTACCACCTGGGCGCGGCCCGTCAGGAAGTCCAGGATCCAGTTGCAGAGGGAGGTGTTTAGTTCTTAGCTTAGTGATGAGCTTTGAGGGCACTATGGTGTTGAACGCTGAGCCGTAGTCAATGAACAGCCTTCTCACATAGGTGTTCCTTTTGTTCAGGTGGGAAAGGGCACTGTTGAGTGCGATTGAGATTGCGTCATCTGTTGATCTGTTGGGGCGGTATGTGAATTGGAGTGGGTCTAGGAATTCTGGGATGATGGTGTTGATGTGAGCCAAGACCAGCCTTTCAAAGCACTTCATGGCTACCGACGTGAGTGCCACAAGGCGGTAGTCATTTAGGCAGGTTGCTTGCCCTTTCTTAAGCACACAGACTATGGTGTTCTGCTTGAAACATGTAGGTATTACAGACTCGGTCAGGGAGAGGTTGAACAAGTCAGTGAAGTCACTTGCCAGTTGGTCTTTGCATGCACATGTATGCTTTGTATGTGTCTCTGTGTGTGGAGTAAAGGTGGTCTAGAGTTTTTTTCCTTTGGTTGCACATGTGACATGCTGGTAGAAATTAGGTAAAACTGATGTAAATTTGAATTATAGTCCTGGGTAATCTCAGTGGAATAGCAGCCCTGTCTGTCTAAAGTCGTTTGAATGCAGGAGTATGTTAACAGAGTGTGACAGAACAAGCACCTCACTAATGCTTACAATAGTCTAACAATAGTCTAACAATATTCTTACAATAGGCTACAAACAAAAACTAGACACACAAAAGATAATTGAATAAGGTCCCCTTCATATGTGGTATGGTCCTCCATTTAGTTTTTGTACGATTTTGCGATGCAGAACAAGACCAAGGAGATCAACAAGAGCTTTAAATAAAAGCATCAAAAGAAGGTATCTGGTTGCTTTTGCCCTCCATCCAACGAGGTGTTCCTGTTTGAGGTGTCCGCTCTTACCCAATTAGAGACTATGTCTTTGAAGAGTTTTTTTCTCCAGTATTTGCGAGGCTCTCCGGGTGTGAAATTGCTTGTCCTTTTCATTGATCTTTCCGTGTGTTTCCTTGGCTTTAACGAGATCGCCGGCCTAATTTGATTGAAATGCCGGAATGTGGGTTGGAAGTAGGGGGTCAACGCAATCTGTGATTTAGCTCTGGTCTCCCTCAGCAGGCATCGCCATAAGATTACAGAGCATATCCTATCAGACATGATAGAGCGAGCCCAATGCAAATGCCCAATACTGGGCAGGACTACTAGATCCCGTAGTCCCTCGGAATCTACAGTGTATTGGGAAAGTATTCAGACCCCTTGACTTTTTCCAATTGTTGTTACGTTACAGCCTTATTTTAAAATTGATTAAATATTTGTTTTCTCATCAATCTACACACAATACCCCATAATGACATAGCAAATTTTTTTATTAAAAAATAATAATATAGTGTTCTAGAGCCCCCTCTATAATATAATATTAATAATAATATAGTGTTCTAGAGCCCCCTCTATAATATAATAATAATAATATAGTGTTCGAGCTCCCGCTATAATATAATAGTAATAATAATAATATTTTGTTCTAGAGCCCCCTCTATAATATAATAGTAATAATAATAATATAGTGTTCTAGAGCCCCCTCTATAATATAATACTATTAATAATAATATAGTGTTCTAGAGCCCCCTCTATAATATAATACTATTAATAATAATATAGTGTTCTAGAGCCCCCTCTATAATATAATAGTAATAATAATAATATAGTGTTCTAGAGCCCCCTCTATAATATAATACTATTAATAATAATATAGTGTTCTAGAGCCCCCTCTATAATATAATAATAATAATAATAATATAGTGTTCGATCTCCCGCTATAATATAATAGTAATAATAATAATAAAGTGTTCTAGAGCCCCCTCTATAATATAATAGCAATAATAATAATATAGTGTTCTAGAGCCCCCTCTATTAAATAATAGTAATAATAATAATATAGTGTTCTAGAGCCCCCTCTATAATAAAATAGCAATAATAATAATATAGTGTTCTAGAGCCCCCTCTATAATAAAATAGTAATAATAATAATATAGTGTTCTAGAGCCCCCTCTATAATATAATAGCAATAATAATAATATAGTGTTCTAGAGCCCCCTCTATAATATAATAATAATAATAATAATATAGTGTTCTAGAGCCCCCTCTATAATATAATAGTAATAATAATAATATAGTGTTCTAGAGCCCCCTCTATAATATAATAGCAATAATAATAATATAGTGTTCTAGAGCCCCCTCTATAATATAATACTATTAATAATAATATAGTGTTCTAGAGCCCCCTCTATAATATAATAGTAATAATAATAATATAGTGTTCTAGAGCCCCCTCTATAATAAAATAGTAATAATAATAATATAGTGTTCTAGAGCCCCCTCTATAATATAATAGTAATAATAATAATATAGTGTTCTAGAGCCCCCTCTATAATATAATAGCAATAATAATAATATAGTGTTCTAGAGCCCCCTCTATAATATAATACTATTAATAATAATATAGTGTTCTAGAGCCCCCTCTATAATATAATACTATTAATAATAATATAGTGTTCTAGAGCCCCCTCTATTAAATAATAGTAATAATAATAATATAGTGTTCTAGAGCCCCCTCTATAATAAAATAGCAATAATAATAATATAGTGTTCTAGAGCCCCCTCTATAATATAATAATAATAATATAGTGTTCGAGCTCCCGCTATAATATAATAGTAATAATAATAATATTTTGTTCTAGAGCCCCCTCTATAATATAATAGTAATAATAATAATATAGTGTTCTAGAGCCCCCTCTATAATATAATACTATTAATAATAATATAGTGTTCTAGAGCCCCCTCTATAATATAATACTATTAATAATAATATAGTGTTCTAGAGCCCCCTCTATAATATAATAGTAATAATAATAATATAGTGTTCTAGAGCCCCCTCTATAATATAATACTATTAATAATAATATAGTGTTCTAGAGCCCCCTCTATAATATAATAATAATAATAATAATATAGTGTTCGATCTCCCGCTATAATATAATAGTAATAATAATAATATAGTGTTCTAGAGCCCCCTCTATAATATAATAGCAATAATAATAATATAGTGTTCTAGAGCCCCCTCTATTAAATAATAGTAATAATAATAATATAGTGTTCTAGAGCCCCCTCTATAATAAAATAGCAATAATAATAATATAGTGTTCTAGAGCCCCCTCTATAATAAAATAGTAATAATAATAATATAGTGTTCTAGAGCCCCCTCTATAATATAATAGCAATAATAATAATATAGTGCTCTAGAGCCCCCTCTATAATATAATAATAATAATAATAATATAGTGTTCTAGAGCCCCCTCTATAATATAATAGTAATAATAATAATATAGTGTTCTAGAGCCCCCTCTATAATATAATAGCAATAATAATAATATAGTGTTCTAGAGCCCCCTCTATAATATAATACTATTAATAATAATATAGTGTTCTAGAGCCCCCTCTATAATATAATAGTAATAATAATAATATAGTGTTCTAGAGCCCCCTCTATAATAAAATAGTAATAATAATAATATAGTGTTCTAGAGCCCCCTCTATAATATAATAGTAATAATAATAATATAGTGTTCTAGAGCCCCCTCTATAATATAATAGCAATAATAATAATATAGTGTTCTAGAGCCCCCTCTATAATATAATACTATTAATAATAATATAGTGTTCTAGAGCCCCCTCTATAATATAATACTATTAATAATAATATAGTGTTCTAGAGCCCCCTCTATTAAATAATAGTAATAATAATAATATAGTGTTCTAGAGCCCCCTCTATAATAAAATAGCAATAATAATAATATAGTGTTCTAGAGCCCCCTCTATAATAAAATAGTAATAATAATAATATAGTGTTCTAGAGCCCCCTCTATAATATAATAGCAATAATAATAATATAGTGTTCTAGAGCCCCCTCTATAATATAATAATAATAATAATAATAATAATAATAATATAGTGTTCTAGAGCCCCCTCTATAATAAAATAGTAATAATAATAATATAGTGTTCTAGAGCCCCCTCTATAATATAATAGTAATAATAATAATATAGTGTTCTAGAGCCCCCTCTATAATATAATAGCAATAATAATAATATAGTGTTCTAGAGCCCCCTCTATAATAAAATAGTAATAATAATAATATAGTGTTCTAGAGCCCCCTCTATAATATAATACTATTAATAATAATATAGTGTTCTAGAGCCCCCTCTATTAAATAATAGTAATAATAATATAGTGTTCTAGAGCCCCCTCTATAATATAATAATAATAATAATAATATAGTGTTCTAGAGCCCCCTCTATAATATAATAGTAATAATAATAATATAGTGTTCTAGAGCCCCCTCTATAATATAATAGTAATAATAATAATATAGTGTTCTAGAGCCGCCTCTATAATATAATACTATTAATAATAATATAGTGTTCTAGAGCCCCCTCTATAATATAATACTATTAATAATAATATAGTGTTCTAGAGCCCCCTCTATAATAAAATAGTAATATATGGCTCTAGAGCCCCCTCTATAATATAATAGTAATATATGGCTCTAGAGCGCACCCTAGGTGTGTTCTCGCTCTCTTTTTTACCTCTTTATCATGCACTGACACCTGCCAATGTGTGTATCTTACAGCCCTTGATTAGAAATCTGCTGTATTCCCCTCTGTATAGAGTCCTGTATCATATCTGCTGTATCCTTTTCCGTATAGAGTCCTGTATCATATCTGCTGTATCCCCCTCTGTATAGAGTCCTGTACCATATCTGCTGTATCCTCTTCCGTATAGAGTCCTGTATCATATCTGCTGTATCCCCCTCTGTATAGAGTCCTGTATCATATCTGCTGTGTCCTTCTCCGTATAGAGTCCTGTATCATATCTGCTGTATCCTGTTCCGTATAGAGTCCTGTATCATATCTGATATATCCCCCTCTGTATAGAGTCCTGTATCATATCTGCTGTATCACCCCTCTGTATAGAGTCATGTATCATCTCTGATATATCCCCCTCTGTATAGAGTCCTGTATCATATCTGATATATCCCCCTCTGTATAGAGTCCTGTATCATATCTGCTGTATCCCCCTCTGTATAGAGTCATGTATCATCTCTGATATATCTCCCTCTGTATAGAGTCCTGTATCATATCTGATATTTCACCCTCTGTATAGAGTCCTGTATCATATCTGCTGTATCCCCCCCCCCGTATAGAGTCCTGTATCATATCTGCTGTACCCCCCCCCCCCCCCACCGTATAGAGTCCTGTATCATATCTGCTGTATCCCTCTCTGTATAGAGTCCTGTATCATATCTGCTGTATCCCTCTCCGTATAGAGTCCTGTATCATATCTGCTGTATCCCCCCCCGTATAGAGTCCTGTATCATATCTGCTGTATTCCCCCCCCCCCCCCCCCGTATAGAGTCCTGTATCATATCTGCTGTATCCCCCCCCGTATAGAGTCCTGTATCATATCTGCTGTATCCCCCTCTGTATAGAGTCCTGTATCATATCTGATATATCCCCCTCTGTATAGAGTCCTGTATCATATCTGCTGTATCCCCCTCTGTATAGAGTCATGTATCATCTCTGATATATCTCCCTCTGTATAGAGTCCTGTATCATATCTGATATTTCACCCTCTGTATAGAGTCCTGTATCATATCTGCTGTATCCCCCCCCCCGTATAGAGTCCTGTATCATATCTGCTGTACCCCCCCCCCCACCGTATAGAGTCCTGTATCATATCTGCTGTATCCCTCTCTGTATAGAGTCCTGTATCATATCTGCTGTATCCCTCTCCGTATAGAGTCCTGTATCATATCTGCTGTATCCCCCCCCGTATAGAGTCCTGTATCATATCTGCTGTATCCCCCCCCCCCCGTATAGAGTCCTGTATCATATCTGCTGTATCCCCCCCCGTATAGAGTCCTGTATCATATCTGCTGTATCCCTCTCTGTATAGAGTCCTGTATCATGTCTGCTGTATCCCCCTCTGTATAGAGTCCTGTATCATATCTGCTGTATCACCCCAGGAACATCAGCATGATGTACTTAGTATTTATATTCCCATGCCAAGAACAACTAGGAACATAAAGAAACGGCCTACAGTCTACCTCTGATAACTGCTGAGCAGTAAGATGGAGAGGGGCGGAAAAGAGAAGGAGTTCTTCAATATGGAAATGTCTATCACTTTCTCTTCTCTCTGCACTTTGTGACTCTCTCACTCACTCGCATTCTCACACACACACAAACACAGACATACAGTTGAAGTCGGAAGTTTACATACACCGTAGCCAAATACATTTAAACTCAGTTTTTCACAATTCCTGACATTTAATCCCAGTAAAGATTCCCTGTTTTAGGTCTGTTAGGATCACCACTTTATTTTAAGAATGTGAAATGTCATAATAATAGAAGAGAATGAGTTATTTCAGCTTTTGTTTCTTCCATCACATCCCCAGTGGGTCAGAAGATTGCATACACTCAATTAGTATTTGGTAGCATTGCCTTTAAATTGTTTAACTTGGGTCAAACATTTCAGGTAGCCTTCCATAAGCTTCCCACAATAAGTTGTGTGAATTTTGGCCCATTCCTCCTGACAGAGCTGGTGTAACTGAGTCATGTTTGTAGGCTTCCTTGCTCACACACGCTTTTTCAGTTCTGCCCACACATTTTTTTATGGGTTTGAGGTCAGGGCTTTGTGGAAAAATTACTTGTGTCATGCACAAAGTAGATATCCTAACCGACTTGCAACAAGAAATTTGTGAAGTGGTTGAAAAACGAGTTTTAATGACTCCAACCTAAGTGTATGCAAACTTCTGACTTCAACTGTATACACACAGACATACACACGCACACTTTACTCTCTCTCTGTTTAAGAACAAGGGCGAGTTAATGCTCTCTCTGAATTATTAATCGTCAGAAAAACAAGGAGTTGGAATCTCTGGGAATCATCTGACGGAAGGTCAAACCGAGGGCTCAGTGTAGCCAGAAACCAAACCCTGAAGGAAAGAGAGAGAGAGAGGCATAGAGAGAGAGGCAGAGAGAGAGAGAGAGAGAGAAAGGGAGAGAGAGAGAAAGGGAGGGAGGGAGAGGCAAAGAGAGAGGCAGAGAGAGAGAGAGAGAGAGAGAGAGAACGGAAGCACCCCGGGCATCTCACCGCATAAAACTCCCTAATCACCCTACTACTCAGCATTGCCCACTGTGACTGGGAAACAAAGTATCAAAAAACTGTGAAAGCACATTTACATCCTGTAGTGTGGTATGGTTGTTTAATAGCAGAGAAAATGCAGTGTGTGATGCATATCGCTGTCACATTGTATCAGGGATGTTCTATCAATCCGTGGGCAATAGTTTACCACGCAGGCTGCGTCCCAAAACGCACCTTTATTTCTAACATAGTGCACTACTTTTGACCAGAGACTTATGGTCTTTCCTTCTTCGATAGGTCTTGATGTTTTATCAGAGTTCTGGAGTATATGTATCAGAAGAATGGACAACTCTGTAGGTTTATAGGTGCACCTGGGGGGGGGGGGGGCAGACAAAAGAGAAGGGGGGGGTGGAATAGACGAAAGAGATAGACGTGAATGTAAACGCATCCACTTTAATCTTGACCCTAAATTAAACACACAATAGTCACCGCTTCACTCTCGCTCCATCAGTTTAGTTGGTGAATAAATACCAACACTGTGCTGGAGGGACTTCAAGGTTTCATCCAACCCTTCACCCCTGCATCACTCCAAACAAGACGGCCCACATCCATCACGCAGACGTGAGTAGGGGGGTGGAGGGGGGCACGAAACGGTCTCGACCCCACTCAATGGCTGGACACAGGCCGGTCTCATGAAGCAACCTTTTAAACGTGATGGACCTTCCATCACCACTAAACAGACATTTTGGCCTACAGGCCTAAGTTTGAACTTTACATTGGAGATGTATGGTTGTGCAAAGGGGAGGGAGATATTCCACAGAGGCCTGGCTTGTCAATACTCAGGCCTGGACTCAGAGGAGCCAGAGAGCAGCCATCCATCCATCAGGCTTCAACTCACACAACATGAGGCGGAGGGAAAAACAGAATGATTTACGTCCCTCTGTAGCCTGGTCAGTCTCACTCTTTTAAACACACAGACATACACACACAAACACACAGACATACACACACAAACACACACACACACACACACACACACACACACACACACACACACACACACACACACACACACACACACACACACACACACACACACACACACACACACACACACACACACACACACACACACACACACACACACACACACACACACACACAGCACAGCACAGCGCAGCACAAGCTATGAACTGTGCAGGCTTATATTGTGGCAAAGACAAATGGCCCGGCTCAACTTGTTCCCTGGCTCACCTCTACACATGGAGGGCATTATTGTCGGAGAACAACAGTAACACTTTATTTCAAAGATTAGCCATGGAGCCAACTGTACAACTCTGTAAGCCTGCCATAACACATGTTAGAGGAGGTTGTAACTGTGACAACTTTGTTGTTCCATACAGTTTTGTAGAGGTATATTACTGGTTTAGTCAACTCCTGAACTACTATCAGAAATATGTTATAACTTACTGGATACACCATTAGATAAGCCATTTGATAACCTACTTTATAACAGCATCAAAAGGAACCCAGATTTCATGCCACTGATAACATAGTCAAAAAACTGGGACAACACATAGAAAACGCTTACTATTTTGTACTCAAGATGTGGATGTCGACTATGGCAGCCCCTCGCACCTCTCTGATTCAGAGGGGTTGGGTTAATATGTGGAAGACACATTTCATTTGAATGTATTCAGTTGTACAACTGACGATGTATTCCCCTTTCCCTTCCCTAACTGTTTCCTGTAGCCTAATTCCAAAAGAGAGAATGCTTTCTCCATCAGGCCACAGAGCCAAAACCAATAACATTCCAACACTCCAGCTTTGCATCTACAGGAGTGTTACTATCTACTACACTATCTACAACATGTTGTCTGTCTCTCAATGTATTGAGTCATTACTTAATTACATTGTGTTTGACTGAGATCCAGGCTGATTGTTAAAGTCCAGCAGACTACTGGCCTTGATATGATACTAGGGATGTGACGAATGGAGCAACGTTCTTAACGTTAAAACCGCCATTTTTAAAATTATTTTCCATTAAAACGATGAGAAAAAATGAATACAATTCTATGTGAATTCCCAATGCAGCTGCGTTGCTGCCAGAAATGGTTTGGGTCTCACGGTGCGTCCCTTTCAGATGGCTACTACCATTGCTGTACCTCAATTCCACCTCTCAAGGTTTGCGTTTTCTTCTCATTTAACTTCTCAAAATATTGTCATTCTGGACTTCACTGCTGTCGCCTGCCTTTCTCTGCCATTTTCCCAACTGTTAACGACAGCGACGTAGTTGAGGAGAGTCGACTGTTAACGACAACGACGTAGTTGAGGAGAGTCGACTGTTAACGACAGCGACGTAGTTGAGGAGAGTCGACTGTTAACGATAACGACGTAGTTGAGGAGAGTCGACTGTTAACGACAACGACGTAGTTGAGGAGAGTCGACTGTTAACGACAACGACGTAGTTGAGGAGAGTCGACTGTTAACGACAACGACGTAGTTGAGGAGAGTCGACTGTTAACGACAACGACGTAGTTGAGGAGAGTCGACTGTTAACGATAACGACGTAGTTGAGGAGAGTCGACTGTTAACGACAACGACGTAGTTGAGGAGAGTCGACTGTTAACGATAACGACGTAGTTGAGGAGAGTCGACTGTTAACGACAACGACGTAGTTGTGGAGAGTCGACTGTTAACGACAACGACGTAGTTGAGGAGAGTCGACTGTTAACGACAACGACGTAGTTGAGGAGAGTCGACTGTTAACGACAGCGACGTAGTTGTGGAGAGTCGACTGTTAACGACAACGACGTAGTTGAGGAGAGTCGACTGTTAACGACAACGACGTAGTTGAGGAGAGTCGACTGTTAACGACAACGACGTAGTTGAGGAGAGTCGACTGTTAACGACAACGACGTAGTTGAGGAGAGTCGACTGTTAACGACAACGACGTAGTTGAGGAGAGTCGACTGTTAACGACAACGACGTAGTTGAGGAGAGTCGACTGTTAACGACAGCGACGTAGTTGTGGAGAGTCGACTGTTAACGACAACGACGTAGTTGAGGAGAGTCGACTGTTAACGACAACGACGTAGTTGAGGAGAGTCGACTGTTAACGACAACGACGTAGTTGTGGAGAGTCGACTGTTAACGACAACGACGTAGTTGAGGAGAGTCGACTGTTAACGACAACGACGTAGTTGAGGAGAGTCGACTGTTAACGACAACGACGTAGTTGTGGAGAGTCGACTGTTAACGACAACGACGTAGTTGTGGAGAGTCGACTGTTAACGACAACGACGTAGTTGTGGAGAGTCGACTGTTAACGACAATGACGTAGTTGTGGAGAGTCGACTGTTAACGACAGCGACGTAGTTGAGGAGAGTCGACTGTTAACGACAGCGACGTAGTTGAGGAGAGTCGACTGTTAACGACAACGACGTAGTTGAGGAGAGTCGACTGTTAACGACAACGACGTAGTTGAGGAGAGTCGACTGTTAACGACAACGACGTAGTTGAGGAGAGTCGACTGTTAACGACAACGACGTAGTTGTGGAGAGTCGACTGTTAACGACAACGACGTAGTTGTGGAGAGTCGACTGTTAACGACAACGACGTAGTTGAGGAGAGTCGACTGTTAACGACAACGACGTAGTTGAGGAGAGTCGACTGTTAACGACAACGACGTAGTTGAGGAGAGTCGACTGTTAACGACAACGACGTAGTTGAGGAGAGTCGACTGTTAACGACAACGACGTAGTTGAGGAGAGTCGACTGTTAACGACAACGACGTAGTTGAGGAGAGTCGACTGTTAACGACAACGACGTAGTTGTGGAGAGTCGACTGTTAACGACAACGACGTAGTTGTGGAGAGTCGACTGTTAACGACAACGACGTAGTTGAGGAGAGTCGACTGTTAACGACAACGACGTAGTTGAGGAGAGTCGACTGTTAACGACAACGACGTAGTTGTGGAGAGTCGACTGTTAACGACAACGACGTAGTTGAGGAGAGTCGACTGTTAACGACAACGACGTAGTTGTGGAGAGTCGACTGTTAACGACAACGACGTAGTTGAGGAGAGTCGACTGTTAACGACAACGACGTAGTTGAGGAGAGTCGACTGTTAACGACAACGACGTAGTTGTGGAGAGTCGACTGTTAACGACAACGACGTAGTTGAGGAGAGTCGACTGTTAACGACAGCGACGTAGTTGTGGAGAGTCGACTGTTAACGACAACGACGTAGTTGTGGAGAGTCGACTGTTAACGACAACGACGTAGTTGAGGAGAGTCGACTGTTAACGACAGCGACGTAGTTGTGGAGAGTCGACTGTTAACGACAACGACGTAGTTGAGGAGAGTCGACTGTTAACGACAGCGACGTAGTTGAGGAGAGTCGACTGTTAACGACAGCGACGTAGTTGTGGAGAGTCGACTGTTAACGACAACGACGTAGTTGAGGAGAGTCGACTGTTAACGACAACGACGTAGTTGAGGAGAGTCGACTGTTAACGATAACGACGTAGTTGAGGAGAGTCGACTGTTAACGACAACGACGTAGTTGTGGAGAGTCGACTGTTAACGACAACGACGTAGTTGAGGAGAGTCGACTGTTAACGACAACGACGTAGTTGAGGAGAGTCGACTGTTAACGACAACGACGTAGTTGTGGAGAGTCGACTGTTAACGACAACGACGTAGTTGAGGAGAGTCGACTGTTAACGACAACGACGTAGTTGAGGAGAGTCGACTGTTAACGACAACGACGTAGTTGTGGAGAGTCGACTGTTAACGACAACGACGTAGTTGAGGAGAGTCGACTGTTAACGACAACGACGTAGTTGTGGAGAGTCGACTGTTAACGACAACGACGTAGTTGAGGAGAGTCGACTGTTAACGACAGCGATGTAGTTGTGGAGAGTCGACTCCTGTTTCTGAGGAGTCGACTGTCTGTTTAGCAGACGCTTTTATCCAATGCGACTTACATATGGGTGGTCCCTGGAATCGAACCCACTACCCCGTCTTTACAAAAACCATGCTCTACCAACTGAGCTACAAAGGACCACCAGGCCTATCGATCGGCAATCAAAAACTGCATTTCGCAATGGAATGCTGTATCTTGCCATTTCACACACACACACACACACACACACACACACACACACACACACACACACACACACACACACACACACACACACACACACACACACACACACATAAATACACACACACAAAAAATGAATCCCTAATGGTCATGTGGTTAGCTCTCAGTTGATCTGATTGGGGGGGGGGGGGGGGGGTATTGGATCATGGATCCAGTCCAACCGTATTGCATATTATTGGCTGTATAAGAGTTGGCTCTTAAGGATCCTCCTTTAAGCAGAATCATTTTGGTACCACCACAAAGGATGTCAATGGGACTTTTCTTAGAACCAACACACTGATAGGACCGCAGATCAATGCAGAGAATAGTGGTTAAGAGACATGTGTGGAGGCAGGGTTGATGGGGTTGGGCTGTCGAGGTAGAGGTCAGGTTGCAGTGAAGGACACTTATCCAATGAGAAGACACCACAATGGAAGACTATTGACGAGGGCATCATTGTCTTTTCATTTAACCTAAAGGAGGATTATGAACTGTGAGGTTTTTTTCCAATAGGGAGAAAATATGTAAAACAGTGGCATCAGAAATGATTGACTAATTACTATTACTAATGTGTTGTAATCACAGGGGATTCAATTGGTAATTTGGAGTGGAGGGAAGGTCACCCCCCCCCCCCCCCCCAAAAAAAAAGCGGGGCAGGGTTTTGTCTACCATCTCTACTTCACTCTGTTCCCCCCTTGGGGTGCAAGCTTGCCAAAGTCCCCCAGAGAAAATATGCATGGTTGGTCCTTTACAGAACATATTGGAATATATTTCAGAAATGCATTTTCCTTCCTCCTATCACAGATCTGACATAATATGATTGGTTTAAATAAGGGTTCCACTCCTATATATCACCCTATCAAGACACAGAATCACTGATAGCCACAAGTAGGTCAGGAAGGAAGGAAGGAACAAATAAACAAAGACCTGAAGAAACTAACAAACTATTTCCGAACTGGGCTGCAGTGGTGAATGCTGTGTAAGGCCACTTGGCTGGTTGGATGCTATTGGTCCGGCCTTCATATCAGTCAGCCTGATGTATGGTTCCTGGGGGCACACATGAAACCTGTCACAACAAGGGTAATGATGTCAGACGCACCATATCTCACTGCAGGGGGATGGGCCAGAGCGTAGCTTAGCAACCAGGTCCCCGCTGACCTTGGGGTGGGAGGAGTGAGAGGGGATGAGTAAAGGTGTGGGGGGCTAACCAGAAACGTTTGTCCACAAAGGGCTACCTAAAGAGGGTAACAATAATGTGCTCCCTTCTCTCTGCATGGATGTTGTTATGGTACAGGTTCAACATCCATTATCATTCATGTCATCCCTTCTTTTCTCCCTGTTTTTCTCTCTAACAACCTCTCTCTCTCTCATCTCACTTCTTAGCTATTTCTCTAATGGATTGAAAGTCTTGGGATGAGCCAACAGTCATTTAAAGATTAATGTCATCTGTGATATTATGAAGGACAAGCTGTGCACACCGTGTGTGTGTGGATGTGTGTAAGAGAAAGAGAGATTGTGTGAGAGAGAGAGAGAGAATTGAGAGAGAGAGAGAGAGAGGGATAGAGCATTGAGAGAGAGGACGAGCCTGTGTCAGCTCTTCTCAAATTCCCTCTTCATTAACAGCCATTAGGCAAAGCCAGAGGGAGGAACAGAGAAAGAGAGAGAGAAAGAGAGAGAGAGAGAGAGAGAGAGAGAGAGAGAGAGAGAGAGAGAGAGAGAGAGAGTCCAACTCTGAAACCATAGTGCAGGAGGATAGGTTAGGCCATGAAGACACATTTCCCTGTTTTAGCCAGAACTAAGACCCATTAACCTGTCTCGGCCAGAACTAAGACCCATTAACCTATCTTAGCCAGAACTAAGACCAATTAACCTGTCTCAGCCAGAACTAAGACCCATTAACCTGTCTTAGCCAGAACTAAGACCCATTAACCGGTCTTAGCCAGAACTAAGACCCATTAACCTGTCTTAGCCTGAACTAAGACCAATTAACCTGTCTCAGCCAGAACTAAGACCCATTAACCTATCTTAGCCAGAACTAAGACCCATTAACAGGTCTTAGCCAGAACTAAGACCCATTAACCTGTCTTAGCCTGAACTAAGACCCATTAACCTGTTTTAGCCAGAACTAAGACCCATTAACCTGTTTTAGCCAGAACTAAGACACATTAACCTGTCTCACCCAGAACTAAGACCCATTAACATATCTTAGCCAGAACTAAGACCCATTAACCTGTCTCAGCCAGAACTAAAACCCATTAACCTATCGTAGCCAGAACTAAGACCCATTAACCTGTTTTAGCCAGAACTAAGACCTATTAACCTGTCTCAGCCAGAACTAAGACCCATTAACCTATCTTAGCCAGAACTTAGACCCATTAACCTATCTTAGCCAGAACTAAGACCCATTAACCTATCTTAGCCAGAACTAAGACCCATTAACCTATCTTAGCCAGAACTAAGACCCATTAACCTGTCTTAGCCAGAACTAAGACCCATTAACCTGTTTTAGCCAGAACTAAGACCCATTAACCTATCTTAGCCAGAACTAATACCCATTAACCTGTCTTAGCCAGAACTAAGACCCATTAACCTGTCTTAGCCAGAACTAAGACCCATTAACCTGTTTTAGCCAGAACTAAGACCCATTAACCTATCTTAGCCAGAACTAAGACCCATTAACCTATCTTAGCCAGAACTAAGACCCATTAACCTGTCTTAGCCAGAACTAAGACCCATTAACCTGTTTTAGCCAGAACTAAGAGGCCATTTTTCAGACACTTCCAACAATTAGCATCACTCTATATTCTTGATGAAATAGTCCACATGCACTATGTACAGTAGCTCCACACTGTGATAAAGAAATAGGACACAGAAGATTACAATGAGAATACAGAGCTATATTGCATTTCAATCGCCTTCTAAAGAAACTCAAGGACATTGCGCAACAACAAAAGAAGAGAAGAAAGAAGCAAGGAATAGAACTTACAAGTTGGTGGCCGACACCAATCACAGAATGATTAACTATCTGTAGGTTAGCTCCTTATGCTGAGAATTAGCCGGCTACAAAGCGTTAAGACCCACAGATCTGCTATCTTCATTTCATCCCTCTGTTGTTGCAGAGAATTTTCACAGCAGGAAAGATAATCCTGCACACTTTTAAACGGTTTAAAAGGGCATGTAAAGTTTTAATTTCCACTTAAGAAAAATGTATCAACCCATACAAAAATGTTGATCAATTATAATTTACATGTCCTGTTGCTCCTGGATTATTTTTATGCTGTGACAAACGGGTGAAATGAAGATAGGACTTTTGTATGGGGGTTTAGATCTGTCCCAGGGGGAGGCACTCTGGAGAGATTGAGAGCGGAGAATGGATTGCCTTCAAGCCTTTTATACAGCCATAAATTAGGGCAAATTTGTCAAAAGAGTAAGAAGGGAGAGACACAGTGAGTATAAAGTCAGGGCTTCGGTAGGCCACAAATAAAACACTATCACAATATTGAATCCATTACACTGTCAGGATACAGCTGGGGGCAGGGGTGCGTTTTATTCCTGACAAGATGTAGATAGTATAGGACCGAGACGTTCAAAAGAGAGGAGAGCAGAGCAGTAGCTACTCGCTAGTGCATAGTCTTATCGGCTTACGTGGTCCTTTGCAGCTCAGTTGGTAGAGCATGACACATGCAATCACCCGTACATAAAATGTATGCATGCATTACTATAGGTCACTTTGGATAAAAGCGTCTGCTAAATGGCATACATTATTATATTATGTACGTGTAGTGTACAATATGAAAGTATTCAGAAATAGACTAAAACGGGATAAGTCATCCTTTTGAAAAAAATGATATAGATATCAACTTCTTTCATGGATGTTCAAGACTTTGAGAGAGACAGTTGTCCAGTAGCCAATTGTCTCGACTAAAACCCACAAAACCCCCAAAATGTACCTTTTATCACTCTACATTTTAATCAGTTAGAAATTAGGGTTAAGTGTCTTGCTCAAGGGAACATCATACTTTTTTTTCTCCACCTAGTTAGCTTGAGGATTCAAAGGAGCAACCTATTGGTTACTGGCCCAGCGCTCTTAACCACATGGCTACCTGCCGCCCTCTTCCCAGTGAGTCATCATTTCAATCCTTTTACCGATGGGAATGGAGGAAGTTTGACTTGCATATCAATTTGCTTATATACTTTGTGTTAATCCTGAGTGAGGCAAAATACGAAGTTCATCATTTCAGTCGATACAGAGTGTTGCGATACGTTTTAGTCTATATCTAACTGTTGTCTAACGGTAATTGACCCCCCCCCCCCCTTCACACACACACACACACACACACACTGTGCAATACCAGAGAATACACTTTGCACATCTATGCTATTCCAGTGAAGGCAATGAAAGCAGATCACTGCTTTCAAGAACAAAAGATACAAACAAAGATGGCCGTGAAAGTGCCAAGGTTTAGGATTCCATGGACAGGCATGAAAATGCAAAACATGCCATGTTTTCTGCGCTCTAGGAATCTACAGTATTAAGTGGGCGAGAGCAAAAAGCCTATTTCCAAAAAGCAGAAATCCCTACGTCAATTCCTGGTTTTTCAAATTCTAATAGTTTGCCCCCAAAAAATGTTTATGTAACAAAACAAGCAGTCATTGTGTAGAGAATAATTGTATCATCTAAAACACTGTCAAATATATTTTCCATAACGAAATACATAGTATGGCTCCCGAGTGTCGCAGCGGTCTAAGGTACTGCGTCTCTGTGCAAGAGGTGTCACTACAGACCCTGGTTCAAATCCAGGCTGCATCACATCTGGCCGTGATTGGGAGTCTCATAGGGCGGCGCACAATTGGCCCAGCATCGTCCGGGGTAGGCCGTCATTGTAAATAAGAATTTGTTCTTAACTGACTTGCCTGGTTAAATAAATAAAACACACAGCTGTTTGAAGCTGGTGTGCAATACATGAGAAATAGAACAGATAAATTGCTTCTTAGACTTGTTTTCAATGAGAATTAAAGATCTATAACTCAAATTTCTATTTCGTCGGGTCAAACAAAAAAGTTACATATTTTTGCTTTAACCGGGGTTCGCATTTGATTTAGTCATATAATGTATGTGCGCTTTAGACTAAATCTGAAACTCTGGAAGTCAAGATGCAGTGGGAAGCACAATTGAAAGAGTTTCTCAAACTGGAGGCTAGGCTTCATCTATGCCATGACATACATAGTTTTGTAACAAATGGGTATCATCACTCATTTAAAATCAATAATTTTCACTATGAGTGTTAAGTTAGTACAACAACCTTTGGTTTTATTAAATTAGACTATGGATAACAAATCTCCAGTTATGAGACAATAATTATTATTAATTCATCTTAACTGCCAAACTTAAAATGGTACTGGCTTAGTACTGCAGATTGGCCTATATTTTCCAGAGCTGACTGCCTAGGAAAGTCTCTGAACACTGCCTGCCCTTAGTCCCTATCTGTCTTAATTTCCCTATTTAAAAAGAAACTCCAGAATGCTTTAGAAGTCGAACGGAGTAGATGACAAGCAGAGAGATGAGCCAGGAGAGAACTCAAGAGGGAAATGCAAATAGATAAAGGGAAGGAGACAGACAGAGAGAGACGAGAGGGAGATAAGAGAGGGTGAGAAGAGAGAGAGAGAAGAAAGGGAGAGAGCGGAGGAACAGTGGAAAATGGAAGGGAGTTGAGCAGCTGAGACAAGAACGAGAGAATGAGAGAGATAATGTGTATGTGTGTGTGAGAGATATAATGTGTGTGTGGGAGAGAACAAGAGAGAGATATAAAGAAAGAGAACATGAGAGAGAGAATGTGTGTGTGTGAGAGAGAGAGAGAGAGAGAGAAAGAGAGAGAATGTGTGTGTGAGAGAGAGAGAAAGAGAGAGAATGTGTGTGTGAGAGAGAGAGAAAGAGAGAGAATGTGAGAGAGAGAGAGAATGTGTGTGAGAGAGAGAGTAAGAGAGAGAATGTGTGTGTGAGAGAGAGAGAAAGAGAGAGAATGTGAGAGAGAGAGAGAATGTGTGTGAGAGAGAGAGCGAAAGAGAGAGAATGTGTGTGTGAGAGAGATAAAGAAAGAGAACATGAGAGAGAGAATGTGTGTGTGAGAGAGAGAGAAAGAGAGAGAATGTGTGAGAGAGAGAGAGAATGTGAGAGAGAGAGAGAATGTGTGTGTGAGAGAGAGAAAGAGAGAGAATGTGAGAGAGAAAGAATGTGAGAGAGAGCAAGAGAATGTGTGTGTGTGAGAGAGAGAAAGAGAGAGAATGTGAGAGAGAGAGATAGAATGTGTGTGTGTGAGAGAGAGAAAGAGAGATTATGTGTGAGAGAGAGAGAATGTGTGTGTGAGAGAGAGAGAAAGAGAGAGAATGTGAGAAATAGAGAACGTGTGAGAGATATAGCGAAAAAGAGAGATATAGAGAAAGAGAAAACGAGAGACAGAGAGAATGTGTGTGTGTGTGAGAGATAGAATGTATGTGTCAGAGAGAGAGAGAGAGAAAGGGAGAGGAAAATTAGAAACAGAGGAAAGAATTAAGTTAAAATGACATGAAACATGCCCAGCAATGGCGGCTCTTGAGCGGAGAACCAGGCCTTTATTCTCCTGTCAATTAAAAAGTAACTTGCTGAATTCACAGATATATCGCTCTCCCTCTCTCTCCCTCTCATTCTCCCTCTCTCCAGTGGTCCTGCTGAGTCATCAAGAGGTTACAGCTGGACCAAGGCATGAGGTGTCCTACTCCTCTCATCTGCCAATCTTAAAACATTGAAAACATTTTTTTTTTAAACATGCCATGTTTTCTGAGCTCTAGGAATCTACAGTTTTAAGAGAGAGAGAGAGCAAAAAGTCAAGCCTATTTCCAATATCTACCCAGCCCATCTCTGTGAGATTAATCAAAATGATGAACGGGGTACCGTTGAGAAATTGACAGCCTGATTTGTTTTGTCAAAGGTCTTCATGATTTAATTGGGGGGGGGGGGGTAAAACATATCAAGGCAGTGGCGATAGCCTGGGAATTGAGAGTTTGTGTGTTTTTTCTCTCTAATTAAGCCTTGTGAGATTCCCCTCACTGCTACACTAACACACACCTACAAGGACATGAATTAAACAGAGAAGAAGAAGCAAATTCCTGCTAGAAAGCCGCCTACCAGCACTGGGGGTCATAAACAACCAGCGTTTTGTCATTTCCTCCCTCGCCCTAACAAAGTGACAGAAGAAATAAATGACCTTTAAGTAGACGTCATCCCTCTACCGAGCATTCTGCCTGCCTTTCATCTATATCCTACTACTGGTCGGCGGAAAGAGGTGGCTAACTGACAAGCAGCCACCCAAAAACAAAATAACCATGAAAAACTCTAACATGGAGGCAGGAAGCAGAAATAAGATGGCACAAGTTAAAAATAATCATACATCTTGAACACAGAGGCAAGAGGCAGAAGTATGATGCTAGATATGGAGAATAGAGGTTTGATGCGTGCTGCTTATGCGTGGGAAAGACGGCCCGACCCCTCTCTAGGAGCTATCATAGAGCTACAATGTTCTACGCTCCATGTGTCTGAAAACATGTCGGGACCTCTGGCTGCTCCCTGGCTTTCAATCATCTCTCCTCCTGTTCCTCCTCCACATCCCGCACCTGGGAATCCTCCCTCCCTTCTCCCCGTATTTCTTCAGGATTATGGAAGTCAAAAACAAGTTCAACCAGGCACATTCTCAACATTCCATAGATTACACAGACCCATCCATCCACAGCAGAAGACAAGTACACTGCACATGCATAGCTCCTTGCTCTTGAATCTGAGGCCCAGTGACCCATGATACTCATAGATAAGAGGCGGCCATTTTGAACTATTGACTAAGCACTGTTAGCTCAGCTAATGAACCCTGGCACCCATCTCCTGTTCATGAAACTCTATCCTCGCTTTGAAAATGAGTAAACAAGCAAAAGGCAAAAACACATACATTTTCTTCCCTATTTTCCCTTCTCCGCTTCGTTTTCCACAACATTCCTCTCTATCAAATCAAATCAAAATGTATTTGTCACCTGCGCAAAATACAACATGTCACATGCTTACTTACAAGCCCTTAACCAACAGTGCAGTTCAAGAAAGAGTTAAGAAAATATTTACCAAATACTATGGAGAAGCCAAAGGGCCTAGCCTAATGCTAGCAGTTAAGGCAGCTGTTGAACAAGTTGGCTGGAGAAAGCACAGGTTTGTTAATCAAGCTCAGACAAAACAATTACCAGTGTCCTTTAATCGATGGCACTGGACAAACAATAAATAATGCTTGCCGCGGCAAAGTGCGGCGATGGGGAAATTGTTCAATTAGAATTAAACGTAATCCTCCTGATATGCTATCATGCGCTAATAGCTAGACCGCGGTTTAGCCCATCTGATTGGGTTGTTGTGAGACGCTACACGGCCAGCCGGAGATACGGACACAAATTCATAAACACAATGGCTGACAAAAACGAACATAAGTCTACTGAAGCAACAGTTAAGCGTGTCACCTTAGCCTATCCTTTGCCCTGGTGTTTTTAGCTTGTTAGACATCACAGTGACACACACAAATAGACTAGTCTGTTCATCCTCATTGACAAAAACACAGAGCGCTGAACTTCCAATTTCCAATCCTCCCCCGGTTGGATCCAGAATTTGGATTCACCCGCATGCATGGTCTGAAGCCCAATAGAACACTGAACATTTCATCTCTGGGAGGGTTCGTAAGTAATGGCATGGGAATCAGATAGACAAATCCATTTGGATTCATGAAGCTTTGTTTGAGCCGGTAATAGGAGAATATATAGACTGAGACAACAGAGGGGAGTCAGTAGCAGATAGTGGCAGCAATGTAGGTAGCTGTTGTAGGTGACTGTTGTAGGTCGCTGCTGTAGGTAGCTGTTGTAGGTAGCTGTTGTAGGCAGCGATTGTAGGTAGCTGTTGTAGGTAACTGCTGTAGGTAACTGTTGTAGGTAGCTGTTGTAGGTAGCTGTTGTAGGTAGCTGTTGTAGGTAACTGCTGTAGGTAGCTGTTGTAGGTAGCTGTTGTAGGTAGCTGTTGTAGGTAGCTGTTGTAGGTAGCTGTTGTAGGTAACTGCTGTAGGTAGCTGTTGTAGGTAGCTGTTGTAGGTAGCTGTTGTCGGTAGCTGTTGTAGGGAGCTGTTGTAGGTAACTGTTGTAGGTAGCTGTTGTAGGTAGCTGTTGTAGGTAGCTGTTGTAGGTAACTGCTGTAGGTAGCTGTTGTAGGTAGCTGTTGTAGGTAGCTGTTGTAGGTAGCTGTTGTCGGTAGCTGTTGTAGGTAGCTGTTGTAGGCAGCTATTGTAGGTAGCTGTTGTAGGTAGCTGTTGTAGGTAGCTGTTGTAGGTAACTGCTGTAGGTAGCTGCTGTAGGTAGCTGTTGTAGGGAGCTGTTGTAGGTAGCTGTTGTCGGTAGCTGTTGTAGGTAGCTGCTGTAGGTAGCTGCTGTAGGTAGCTGTTGTAGGTAGCTGGTGTAGGTCGCTGCTGTAGGTAGCTGTTGTAGGTAGATGTTGTAGGTAGCTGTTGTAGGTAGCTGTTGTACGTAGCTGGTGTAGGTCGCTGCTGTAGGTAGCTGCTGTAGATAGCTGTTGTAGGTCTCTTGAATGTAGCTGTTGTAGGCAGCTGTTGTAGGTAGCTGTTGTATGTAGCTGTTGTAGGTAGCTGCTGTAGGTAGCTGCTGTAGGTAGCTGTTGAAGGTAGCTGTTGTCGGTAGCTGTTGTAGGTAGCTGTTGTCGGTAGCTGTTGTAGGCAGCTGTTGTAGGTAGCTGTTGAATGTAGCTGTTGTAGGCAGCTGTTGTAAGTAGCTGTTGTAGGTAGCTGTTGTAGGCAGCTGTTGTAGGTAGCTGTTGAATGTAGCTGTTGTAGGTAGCTGTTGTAGGTAGCTGTTGAATGTAGCTGTTGTAGGTAGCTGTTGTAGGTAGCTGTTGTAGGTAGCTGTTGTAGGTAGCTGTTGTAGGTAGCTGTTGAATGTAGCTGTTGTAGGTAGCTGTTGTAGGTAGCTGTTGTAGGTAGCTATTGAATGTAGCTGTTGTAGGTAGCTGTTGTAGGTAGCTGTTGTAGGTAGATGTTGTAGGTAGCTGGTGTATGTAGCTGTTGTAGGTAGCTGTTGTAGGTAGCTATTGAATGTAGCTGTTGTAGGTAGCTGTTGTAGGTAGCTGTTGTAGGTAGATGTTGTAGGTAGCTGTTGTAGGTAGCTGTTGTAGGTAGCTGTTGTAGGTAGCTGTTGAATGTAGCTGTTGTAGGTAGCTGTTGAATGTAGCTGTTGTAGGTAGCTGTTGTAGGTAGCTGTTGTAGGTAGCTGTTGTAGGTAGCTGTTGTAGGTAGCTGTTGTAGGTAGATGTTGTAGGTAGCTGTTGTAGGTAGCTGTTGTAGGTAGCTGTTGTAGGTAGCTGTTGTAGGTAGATGTTGTAGGTAGCTGTTGTAGGTAGCTGTTGTAGGTAGCTGGTGTAGGTAGCTGCTGTAGGTAGCTGGTGTAGGTAGCTGCTGTAGGCAGCTGTTGTATGTAGCTGGTGTATGTAGCTGTTGTAGGTAGCTGTTGTAGGTAGATGCTGTAGGTAGCTGGTGTATGTAGCTCACCAGCAGGAAAGGAAGAGGCAGAGAGGGGGAGGAAAATATACAAATCCAGAAAGGTAGGCCGTACATGTTTCAACCAGGCACAATGGCAGACATACTGTATATATGCACGTTGATCAATAATCATTGATGCCTCTTACAAAGGCCTGGTGCCCCTTTCTCTATCTCTCTCTCTCCTCTCTTTCTATCTTCCCCTCTGCCCCTTACTTTGAAGTTCCCCAGGCCCATTGTTGGATCCAAATGGGCTGTATCAGCCTGTATCACAGCATCGTCTGTGATTGGGAATCCCATAGGGCGGCACACTATTGGCCCAGCATCGTCCGGGTTTGGCCGGGGTAGGCCATCATTGTAAACAATCATTTGTTCTTAACTGACTTGCCTAGTTAAATACAAGTTAAATAAAGGTTGAATAAAAAGGGAAGCTTGCACAGCACCATATGGCAACGCATACAGCAGAGTCTAAATGGATTATTCTTGAAGATTAAGATTTTATTATATCTGCAGATGAAATGTACAAGGTCATAGATCCCCCCTTATCATAATTCTGCTGCCCTAGCCTTGGTCCTCCCTTGAAGCATCAGTCGTTCTACAACACACATACAACACACACACAAACAACACACACACACAAACAACACCCACAAAACAGGCACACGACACACACAGGGAGCATTGTAGTACCACCTCAATAAAACATAAAAGCATTGAACATGAAAATGATGAATCATTCATAGATATTTAACCGGTAATGGCGCTTGTTCTAACTAACAGGATTAACAACTAACGACAGCGACTTGCTGCCGTTGTCACAACGCGTTACCCTAACGGCCCCCCTCACCCGGACAAACGTTGTCCACGGCGACCGACGACTGTGTTGTCATGGCAAAGAAGCAGGAGGCGAAATGTCGCGCTGACCTTCAAGAGTTAGGACTCGAGGGGCCATGTGGCGCTAGCCTCGTTAACAGCCTTGCCCCGAGAGAGACTTCTTCCTCGATGCCTCGGCCAGTGATAGGGCTCTTAATTGTCTATTTTCCAGAAGGAAGGCATCCTGCCAGGGAGAGTTTGTTATCCAATCTGTATGGAGCTGATAGGAGACAGGGGAACCTGCCCGTGCTGGCAGGATGAGGGACCTCAGTACAGCATGGTTTCTCATGCTGTACTGTATGTATACAACATTTACTGTTGTTTCATGTTTAGCAAATTCAATGTGTTATGAACTAAGTACATCTGTACCTTGTGTTGTGTATTGGCAGTGCTTCTAAGACTGAAACTCCAAGAGAAATTCCCTCATGGGCAATTAAGAATTCTACTCTCATAAACATGTCAATAATCATGTCATCAATCATATTGGCTCAAAAAGATTTGTTGAGTACACAGCGACACAAAATTCTTTCCCTTGCTTTCAGCTTGTCCACAATGCTCTTCAACTTGCCCATTTCCAAATAAAAGCTAACCTAATATTTTTTTGTGATGCGCTCTCATTACCACTCAAATTCTGCTTTGATTACATCTGTTATATATTTTTAAACATACTGGTGTGTCTTATACACTGAGTGTACAAAACATTAGGAACACCTTCCTACTTGAGTTGCAACCCCCCTTTTGCCTCCAGAACAACCTCCATTCGTCGGGGAATGGACTCTACAAGGTGCCAAAAGTGTTGCACAGGGATGCTGGCCCATGTTGACTCCATTGCTTCCCACAGTTGTGTCAAGTTGGCTGGATGGCCTTTGGGTGGTGGACCATTCTTGATACAAACAGGAAACTGTTGAGCGTTGAAAAACCCAGTAGCATTGCAGTTCTTGACACAAACCGGTGCGCCTGGCACATACTACCTTACTGTTCAAAGACACTTCAATCTTTTGTCTTGCCCATTCACCCTCTGAATGACACACACACCCAATCCATGGCTCAAGACTTAAAAATCATTCTTTAACCTGTCTCCTCCCCTTCATCTACACTGAGTGAAGTGGATTTAACAAGTGACATCAGTAAGGGATCATAGATTTCACCTGGATTCACCTGGTCAGTATATGTCCTGGGAAGGTCAGGTGTTCTTAATGTTGTGTATTCTCAGTGTAATTTCCCTCTATTTCACAACGTTGATACATCTGAAATTATCTCTGTGTCCAGTTATTACACTGTTGTGATTACGCAACATTACTAAGATGGCTACACGGTGAGAAATGAACAAAACGGAGTAGACACTTCAGGAAACTCAATGATATTTGTTATTACTTAAAACCTGTGAGTAGGTATAACTTAATTAGGATGTTAACCAATAGGTAACATACACACAACACAAGCATTTCGCTACACTCGCAATAACATCTGGTAAATATGTGTACGACCAATAAAATCTGATTTGATACCTTGGCTATATCTATGTGTTACACGATCTGTGGAAGAGACACAACCTAACCTCCAATCAGACCTTGAGCCTGTATCCAAGAAAAAAAGCGACGGAAATCTGCACTTGATGATTTCTTCAGAATTCCCAGCAGCATCTCCTGCTACAGCTCACCCCCCTACTTTCTTCCCTCCATCCCATCCCTCTCTCCTTATCAATTAAGCAGAGAAATACACATAACCAAGCAGACCTTCATTGTTAGTGTCACCTTCTTTCTCATCCCCCAAGAACATAGTACAGGTTCCCCCTTTCACAGAGAGACAACTTTGAGACAGCGTTGACCCTGGATCACTCCGTGTATTCCCCTTCCAATCAGTCTGACACAAGAGAAGCCCCTAGGCGTTTCCCCCAGCAGCCACGGAGTAGAGGAGAGTGAGCTTGATCTCTCTTCTCGGATGTGAGGAGACGTCCCTGGCTTTCTGCATGCAGTGGTCCCCGACCTCAGCCTGCCTTTTCCCGACAGCCCCACTTGCATACACATCAAACCCATTAAAGTGTCAAGCTTCACAGCGGAGCAAAATAAGGATGGAAACTTAGTGGTGAATAATAATTTTTTTCAGCCACTCTCATTCGAATGGCAATGTACAATACAGTATATCATCAAGGACCTAGCAAGTTTTCAGTGATGACGACAGACCACTAGATCTA
The DNA here is from genome assembly GCF_029448725.1 of Salvelinus fontinalis. NCBI lineage: Eukaryota > Metazoa > Chordata > Actinopteri > Salmoniformes > Salmonidae > Salvelinus > Salvelinus fontinalis. The sequence continues at coordinate 42,561,057 of NC_074676.1, read as the reverse complement.
TCTGTGCAATTGAATGCAAGGGATTTTTTTCTACCTTCTCTGAGGGTTCCAGGACAGCATTTGAATATACATTTGAGGACCATATACTGCCTGATAAGAACGCCTGTGTGCGCCACCATTTGGCCGCGGCAGAGAACTGGCGGCGCCAGTCGTGGGTTCCTCTAGCATCCTCTGAGCCTGTCTAAATTACTCATTCACTGTGAGTTATGAGGAGGCTCAGGGTGGGGAGTCTGTGGATGTCAACCTTTCCTTTACCCACTATTTACATTTCTTCAAAAACAAATGAGTCGGGGCAAATGTGTTTGTGCATGGCCAGGGGAGAGGAGGGATATTTTCACATTGACATTTTCCTACTTAGAATTTGTAATTCTGCCGGCAGCGGGAAAACATTACCCAAACCCCCCCTGACTGTTTATCTTGAGGTGACAACTAACAAGCTTCTGCCTGATAATTAGATGGCCGCCGCCGAGTCTGTGTTTGTGTGTGTGTGTGTGTGTGTGTGTGTGTGTGTGTGTGTGTGTGTGTGTGTGTGTGTGTGTGTGTGTGTGTGTGTGTGTGTGTGTGTGTGTGTGTGTGTGTGTGTATGTGTGTGTGTGTGTGTGTGTGTGTGTTTCATTCAAAGTTCTCCATAACATTGACATGATTATATGTTTCTCGCGACGCATCACGCCTTTAGGGTGCTTTAAAAGCCTCTCCAGCTGCATCCATTCCATTTGGACTGCATTAACGATGCAGTGGCCACAATCATCCATTCCATTTGGACTGCATTAACGATGCAGTGGCCACAATCATCCATTCCATTTGGACTGCATTAACGACGCAGTGGCCACAATCATCCATTCCATTTGGACTGCATTAACGACGCAGTGGCCACAATCATCCATTCCATTTGGACTGCATTAACGACGCAGTGGCCACAATCATCCATTCCATTTGGACTGCATTAACGACGCAGTGGCCACAATCATCCATTCCATTTGGACTGCATTAACGACGCAGTGGCCACAATCATCCATTCCATTTGGACTGCATTAACGACTACAGTGGCCACAATCATCCATTCCATTTGGACTGCATTAACGACGCAGTGGCCACAATCATCCATTCCATTTGGACTGCATTAACGACGCAGTGGCCACAATCATCCATTCCATTTGGACTGCATTAACGACGCAGTGGCCACAATCATCCATTCCATTTGGACTGCATTAACGACGCAGTGGCCACAATCATCCATTCCATTTGGACTGCATTAACGACGCAGTGGCCACAATCATCCATTCCATTTGGACTGCATTAACGACGCAGTGGCCACAATCATCCATTCCATTTGGACTGCATTAACGACGCAGTGGCCACAATCATCCATTCCATTTGGACTGCATTAACGACGCAGTGGCCACAATCATCCATTCCATTTGGACTGCATTAACGACGCAGTGGCCACAATCATCCATTCCATTTGGACTGCATTAACGACGCAGTGGCCACAATCATCCATTCCATTTGGACTGCATTAACGACGCAGTGGCCACAATCATCCATTCCATTTGGACTGCATTAACGACGCAGTGGCCACAATCATCCATTCCATTTGGACTGCATTAACGATGCAGTGGCCTCAATCATCCATTCCATTTGGACTGCATTAACGATGCAGTGGCCTCAATCATCCATTCAATTTGGACTGCATTAGCAACGCAGTGGCCTCAATCATCCATTCCATTTGGACTGCATTAGCAACGCAGTGGCCTCAATCATCCATTCCATTTGGACTGCATTAGCAACGCAGTGGCCACAATCATCCATTCCATTTGGACTGCATTAACGACGCAGTGGCCACAATCATCCATTCCATTTGGACTGCATTAACGACGCAGTGGCCACAATCATCCATTCCATTTGGACTGCATTAACGATGCAGTGGCCACAATCATCCATTCCATTTGGACTGCATTAGCAACGCAGTGGCCTCAATCATCCATTCCATTTGGACTGCATTAACGACGCAGTGGCCACAATCATCCATTCCATTTGGACTGCATTAACGATGCAGTGGCCTCAATCATCCATTCCATTTGGACTGCATTAACGACGCAGTGGCCACAATCATCCATTCCATTTGGACTGCATTAACGACGCAGTGGCCACAATCATGTACTGTGCAGTATGATGGTGGAGTGACTGCAGAATGTGACTCATCCCACGGGAAAGGGATTGCAACCGGCGTGTGTGTGCGTGCACACGCATGTTGGCCACACAGCCCACTGGGCACACACTGCTTGAATCAACGTTGTTTCCAAGGCATTTCAATGAAAATGGAGGTACTTGATTTTGTGTGAACAACACACGTTTAATGAGGGGCGCTTCATAAACCATTTACAAGCCATTAACTAGGGGAAGGCCCCAGTAATGGGACTGTCCTGTGACAGGCCTGACTGAAAATGTAACAATGTGGAGGAGAATCTTGTTTAATCCTCAAGTGGTAAGACAATGTCTCTATAGAAGAGATTAAACACTGAATAAGGAGAATGTCTTACATCTCTGATCTTGACATTCACCTCTTAGAAAAGCCCGGGGTGCACTGGTGGATGGAGGGAGATATGGCCACTATAGGGGACAACATTAGAGCTGGGAGGAAACACTGAGGATGTCATGCTTTATTTCCATGTAGTTCCATATACTATTACATAATAAAGAATATGTCTGGTCTAGATTCATAGCATTGACTACAACATATATGGTGTGTGGTTTTCATGGGGACATGCCTTTAATTTAATTTAGCAGACATTTTACTGGCATTTACTAAATACAATACAGAACAAAGTGTTTGGCTAATGTTCTATTACAACTGGATGTCTTAACTGTTCTGGGAAGGTGGGAGGGAGGGAGAAGAGGAGAGGGAGGGAGGGAGGGAGGGAGGGAGGGAGAGGACAGAGAGAGAGAGAAGAGGGATGGAGGGAGGGAGGAAGGGAGGGAGGAATGGAGGGAGAAGAGGGATGGGGGAGAGAGGGAGAAGAGGGATGGAGGGAGGGAAGGAGGCAGGGAGGGAGAAGAGGGGGGGAGGGAGAAGAGGGATGGTGGGAGGGAGGCAGGGAGAAGAGGAGAGGGATGGAGGGAGGCAGGGAGGGAGGGAGAAGAGGGAGGGAGAAGAGGGATGGTGGGAGGGAGAAGAAGGATGGAGGGAGGGAGAAGAGGAGAGGGATGGAGGGAGGGAGAAGAGGGATGGTGGGAGGGAGGGAGAAGAGGGAAGGTGGAGGATTCTAAAACAAGAGATGATGAAAAAAAATCAATGGGCAAGTTACCAATTATACCCACACTTAATATAACAGTGAAAAATATTTCTTCAGATAATGTCAAATAGTTCCAAAGCCATACAGGGGGACATTTTGGAGTAGTCCTCATCCAGACTACTGGTTATTTACAGTGGCTGAGTGTGAGCAAGGGGCGGGGTCGCGCTTTCTGTGGAAATCTTCGGATAAATGCCACCTCGTCCTCTCAGATGCTTATGGGTATTCAGGAGAGAGAGGAGTCAGTGCAAATTTCGCTCGTGATAGAGTTTATTCGTGTTTCTCTGTACCAGCGCTGTAGTTAGTTTTAGTTTTTTATTATGCCTTGGAAATGGCTTACGTGTTAGCAATGCAGTGTAATCGTAATCAAATCTATATGATGTTGCTGTGTATTACAATTCTCCATTACGCCTTGTTTTTTTTTCCACAGCCTTGACTGTGGCAAGATACTGTTCCTCGCAAGCTTATAAAGCACACCCATTCTGATCAAGCCGTAAGATTTCGTATCCTACAAGGCGACACGCAACTTCATAAAATAATAGAACATTATAATGATGTATCATTCAGAGCCCAATTAAATTGGTCCATTTGACAGCATTCTATTGAAGATTTCGTATTTTCGTCTTCCCCTTTTCAATAACAAAAATAACAATGCCTTTGTTCTTCAAAAGTCTTTAGGCCTAATTGGGGAATTTGTTTGATTGTAGGCTGCCACTGTTGCGCATTTTAATATTCTACTATTTGGGCAATAAGGAAATATGTTTTGAAAAAAAACATTTTGTAACGTTTTTCATGATGTTTGTGTGCATGGGTAACCAAGTATCCTAACAAGTCATGTGTAATCTCCATCCTAACAAATCCACATAATATGTGAAGTCAGTCGCTGTGTGCTAGTCTACGTATGCTAAATGTATGTTGCGAAAAGTAAAACCCCAGCTAGCCAACATGAGGAGAAAACGTTTATTCTCCATATGGACTAACAAATAGACACCAAAAGGCAGTACAAAGGGCAAAATAAGTAATTATGTAGAGTATACATAAAAGACTAAAAATAAGACTAAAATCAACAGCAACCTGTCCTCTCTTCAGGCAAATCTCTCCAGCAGTCAAGGTGGTTGGAATAGGATAACGACATTAAACAGTCAAGGTGGTTGGAATAGGATAATGACATTAAACAGTCAAGGTGGTTGGAATAGGATAATGACATTAAACAAGGGTGTCACCGGCACTCAGACAATCAATCACCAGCCACCACTGTTCCCGTGTCCTGAGTGACTCCACCTTTCAATGAATGGATTTGAGAGCGCACCCGGAAATAACGCACCACGGCTAAACATCAAAATCCCTGGCGAAGAAAAGAACCCCGCAATTGAATGCGCAAACATGGATCAGAGTCAGATACGCTTTACGATAAAGGCACATGTCAATAATGCATGTTCAACATTTTGCATTAGGCTAACCCCTAAAAGATATCAAGTTGATGTGTGATATCATTCAACTCTTGAAACGTACAGTATCCGGTAGCGTGCCGTTTATAAACAAAAGGCAATGAATGTATGAAGTGATTTAGTCCGGGCGGATAGGCTACATTCATATGAATGGTCTTAAATGCTAAGCATACGCATCTCATGGTTGGCTTCGTTAATGTACACCCCCGTGGAGATATGCACCTTCTCACTGAAGATGATTCAGTAATGCGTTATTCATAACTACCTCTTAAACTTCAAGGACTTATACTGTAACAAATGGTTGCGCTAAACAAATACCAAGTAAGGCTATTGAACATCAAATAAAGTGGATAAACTTGTAATAACCAAGAAACGGACACGTAAATAACGTCTAAACTACGGTGATGCGACTGTAGGCTACCCTAATCTGCATTTCTTTATAACAAGCTATGTTTGAGACCACTATAACATTTGCCCACACCAGTAGGCTACTCTGTACAAGAATATGAGAGGATGGCATCCGGCACATTTTTGGCTACGGAGTAGGGTTACCGGCGTCACCTAACCTTTGCGGTATTAGCGTCAGCTCTACCCCGCCGCTTCTTGGTCCTTCGAGCAAGCACTTTGTATAGCATCTGAGTTCGGCATCTGAGTACTCATGAGAGCTTCTCTTTGGGTACCACTAGCAGCCTGCATCCACCTCATAGGCTACTGGGTCAGCTGAATTCACAAGTATGGAAAGAGGCACTATCGGACGCAGACTGCCTGTCGCGCATTCCACAATGTAGAACCAGTTGAAATGCATATTTTCTCGTTTAAAGAAGAACCTCAAAGCATGCAAATACAACTCCGTTAGAAAAAAAGACAATTGTTCCTACCTTTATCAGCGATGGAGTTCCTCTCTTTCTTATCGTGCATTCACACAAAAAACTCACATCTTCTTATTCAAATAAACAAATAAACAATAATCCCGTAGCGTCCTGCGGCAGATCCAGAGAAGCGGTTTGGGTTCTAGCGCTGAGTAGTGTTTAAAATCCCCCGATAGCGCAGGCTGCTCGGACGCGTGTGGTATCGCAGTTCTGTTCAGCCGCGCTTGGAGAAACCACAGCTGTCCACGTTTGGATGGAGGGTGATGTCATAGCGCCCTCCTCTTCTCCTCTCTCGTCCCCCCTCCCTTTTCGCCCACCCTTCTACTCGCAGCTCCCTCCTTCTTTCTCCTCCACTGCCGTGGGTTTGTAACTAGTTACCACAGCCACAAAGTAAATATCGTAAAAATGAATGCAATTTTTTTTGTAAACTTTTTGGTCTTAATTTAAGGTTAGCGTTAGGCATAACGTTAGCAGTGGGGTTAAAGTTAGGCTTACGTTTAGGGTTAGGTAAAAAATCTGATAAATTGTATAGATAGGCGGGGCTAAAGACTTTGTGGCTGTAATAACTTGTGACGACCCTCCCGTGGGCTACTTTCTCACCCTCCCTGTTCCTGTTCTTCCACTTGACGTGATGAAGTCATGGCGTTGCCTACGCCCTGCCAGCCGTGCTGTCCATCAGCATCTGCAGTCTCCTTTCCCGGGATTAGATGGAAGAAAAGGTGGCATGATAAAGACCAATGTGTGAGAGAGGATGTGAAGACTTCCCTCCCCTTCATGCAGCCAGTGCAGCATAAAGGAAAAGTGCATACTCATCATAAGACTACAAAGGATTTCCTGTACAGGACAATGTAGCAGGGCCTAGATCTCAAAACCATTTTCGTGAATCATATTGTGATCACATTAAAACACATTCAGTGATACCATTAAAACACGTGTGTGTCATGAGAAACCTTGCTTCACCTGAAGACGTGCATTAGTTTCCCAAACTAATGCGTAGGCTTTACTTCAGCAGGTTTACAATCCTATTGCACTCTAGAGACCTGAGTTCAAACCCAGTTAGACACACTGACAAAGAGGAGTTCTTCAATCCAGTTGGAGTATGTACAGTGCCAGTCAAAGATTTGGACACACCTACTCATTCAAGGGTTTTTCTATTTTTTTTAAACTATTTTCTACATTGTAGAATAATAGTGAAGACATCAAAACTATGAAATAACACATATGGAATCATGTAGTAAGCAAAAAAAGTGTTAAAAACATCAAAAATATATTTTAGATTTTAGATTCTTCAAAGTATCCACCCATTGCCGTGATGATAGCTTTGCACACTCCTTGCATTCTCTCAACCAGCTTCATGGGAATGCTTTCCAACAGTCTTGAAGGAGTTCCCGCATATGCTGAGCACTTGTTGGCTGCTTTTCCTTCCCTCTGCGGTCCAACTCATCCCAAACCATCTCAATTGGGTTGAGGTCGTGTGATTGTGGAGGCCAGGTCATCTGATGAAGCACTCCATCACTCTCCTTCTTTGTCAAATATCCCTTACACAGCCTGGATGTGTGTTTTGGGTCATTGTCCTGTTGAAAAACAAAATGATCGTCCCACTAAGTGCAAACCAGATGGGATGGTGTATTGCTGCAGAATGCTGTGGTAGCCATGCTGGTAAAGTGTGCTGTCACGCCCTGACCTTAGTTATCTTTGTTTTCTTTGTTATTTTGGTTAGGTCAGGGTGTGACGAGGTTGTTTTGTTTAGTTTTTGTATTGTCTATGGGTTTTTGTATGTCTAGAGGTTTTTGTAAGTCTAGGTGTTTATATGTCTATGGTTGCCTGGATTGGTTTTCAATCAGAGGCAGCTGTTTATCGTTGTCTCTGATTGGGGACCATATTTAGGTATCCATATTCCTTGGGTAGTTTGTGGGTTCTTATTCTATGTTTAGTTGCCTGTCTGCACTTCTCATATATGCTTCACGGTTCGTGTTGTTGTTTTGTTTAGTTTTGTTCAGTGTTCGTTCTTTCATTAAAGAAGTATGCACGCTTACCACGCTGCGCCTTGGTCTCCTCGTTACGACGACCGTGACAGAAGAACCCAACAAACCAGGACCAAGCAGCGTGAAAAGGAGGAACAGCACTTAATGGGGAAATGGACCTGGGAGGAGATATTAGATGGAGCAGGACCCTGGACGCAGCCGGGGGAGTATAGCCGTCCTAAGGAGGAGATAGAGGCAGCGAAAGCGGAACGGCAATACTACGAGGAGAAATACCGGAGAATAGCGTAACGGCGACGATATGAGGGTACACGGCTAGCACGGAAGCCCGAGAGGCAGCCCCAAGAAATGTTTTGGGGGGGGGCACACGAGGAGATTGCATGAGTCAGGTTGGAGACCTGAGCCAACTCCTCGTTCTTACTGTGGGGAGCGTGTTACTGGTCAGGCATCGTGTTATGCAGTGGAGCGCACAGTGTCTCCAGTGCGGTATTCTAGCCTGGTGCGCTCTATTCCAGCTTCTCGCATTGGCCGGGCTAGAATGGGCATCCAGCCAGGAAGGAAGGTGCCGGCTCAGCGCTCCTGGTCTCCAGTATACCTTCTTGGACCAGGATATCCTGCGCCGGCTATGCGCACTATATCTCCGGTGAGTCTGCACAGCCCAGTGCGTCCTGTACCAGCACCCTGCATTTGCTGGGCGAAAATAAACATCCAGCCAGGACGGGTTGTGTCAGCTCTACACCCCAGACCTCCAGTGCGCTTCCAGAGTCCAGTACGTCCTGTTCCTCCTCCCCGCACTCGCCCTGAGGTGCGTGTCCTCAGCCCGGTACCACCAGTTCTGGTACCACGCACCAGGCCTCCAGTGCGCCTCCAGAGTCCAGTACGTCCTGTTCCTCCTCCCCGCACTCGCCCTGAGGTGCGTGTCCTCATCCCGATACCACCAGTTCCGGCACCACGTACCAGACCTACAATACGACGGGCCACAGTCCGGAGCCTCCAGCGACGATCCCCAGTCCGGAGCCTCCAGCGACGATCCCCAGTCCGGAGCCTCCAGCGACGATCCCCAGTCCGGAGCCTCCAGCGACGATCCCCATCCCGGGGCCGCCAGCGACGATCCCCAGCCCGGGGCCGCCAGCGACGATCCCCAGCCCGGGGCCTCCAGCGACGATCCCCAGCCCGGGGCCTCCAGCGACAGTCCCCAGCCCGGCGCCTCCAGCGACGGTCCCCAGCCCGGGGTCTCCAGCGACGGTCCCCAGCCCGGGGTCTCCAGCGACGGTCCCCAGCCCGGGGTCTCCAGCGACGGTCCCCAGTCCGGGGTCACCAGCGACGGTCCCCAGTCCAGAACCTCCGGCGATGATCCACGCAGGGAAGGTCCCCAGTCCAGAACCTCCGGCGATGATCCACGCAGGGAAGGTCCCCAGCCCGGGGCCTACGGCGAGGATCTGCAGTCCAGTGCCTCCGGCGATGATCCACGGGTCAGTGCTACAAGGGCACTGCACTGCTACCTACTCTGTGTCTCACAAAGACATGGCGGTTAGAACCAAAAATCTCAAATTTGGACTCAACAGACCAAAGGACAGATTTCCACCGGTCTAATGTCCATTGCTCGTGTTTCTTGGCCCAAACAAGTCTCTTTTTCTTATTGGTATCCTTTAGTAGTGGTTCTTTGCAGCAATTAGACTATAAAGGCCTGATTCACGCAGTCTCCTCTGAACAGTTGATGTTGAGATCGGTCTATTATTTGAACTCTGTGAAACATTTATTTGGGCTGCAATCTGAAGTGCAGTTAACTCTAATGGACTTATCCTCTGCAACAGAGGTAACTCTGGGTCTTCCTTTCCTGTGGCGTTCCTCATGAGAGCCAGTTTCATCATAGCGCTTGATGGTTTTCGCGACTGCACTTGAAGAAACTTTCAATGTTCTTGCAAATTTCAATATTGACTGACCTTCATGTCTTAAAGTAATGGTGGACTGTCATTTCTCTTTGCTTATTTGAGCTGTTCTTGTCATAATATGGACTTGGTCTTTTACTAAATAGGGCTATCTTCTATATACCACCTCTACCTTGTCACAACACAATTCATTGTCTCAAACGTATTAAAAAGGAAACTTTTATGGAGGCACACACGTTAATTGAAATGCCTTCCAGGTGACTGCCTCCTGAAGCTGGATGAGAGAATTCCAAGAGTGTGCAAAGCTGTCATCAAGGAAAAGGGGTGCTACTTTGAAGAATCTCAATTATAAAATATATTTTGAGTTGTTTAACACTTTGTTGTTTACTACATGATTCCATATGTGTTATAGATTCTCAATTAGATTGAGGTCTGGGCTTTGACTAGGCCATTCCAAGACATTTAAATGTTTCCCCTTAAACCACGCTCAAGAGTTGCTTTAGCAGTATGCTTATGGTCATTGTCCTGCTGGAAAGTGAACCTCCGTCCCAGTCTCAAATCACTGGAAGACTGAAACAGGTTTCCCTCAAGAATTTCCCTGTATTTAGCGCCATCCATCATTCCTTCAATTCTGACCAGTTTCCCAGTCCCTGCTGATGAAAAACATCCCCACAGCATGATGCTGCCACCACCATGCTTCACTGTGGGGATGGTATTCTCGGGGTGATGAGAGGTGTTGGGTTTGCGCCAGACATAGTGTTTTCCTTGATGGCCAAAAAGCTCAATTTTAGTCTCATCTGACCAGAGTACCTTCTTCCATATGTTTGGGGGGTCTCCCACATGCCTTTTGGCAAACACCAAATGTGTATGCTACTTTTTTTCTTTCTGGCCACTCTTCCCTAAAGCCCAGCTCTGTGGAGTGTACGGCTTAAAGTGGTCAATTGGACAGATACTCCAATCTCCGCTGTGGAGCTTTACAGCTCCTTCACGGTTATCTTTGGTCTCTTTGTTGCCTCTCTGATTAACTTCTCTAGGATAGGGGGCAGCATTTTCACCTTTGGATGAAAAGCATACCCAAATTCAACTACCAGCTACTCAACCCCAGAAGACAAAATATGCATATTATTAGTATATTTGGATAGAAAACACTCTGAAGTTTCTAAAACTGTTTGAATCATGCCTGTGAGTATAACAGAACTTATTTAGCAGGCGAAACCCCGAGAACAAACCATTCAGAATCTTTTTTTTTGAGGTCACTCTCTTTTCAATGGATTTTCATTGGAAATCCAGATTTCTAATTGACCTTCTTGCAGTTCCTACCGCTTCCACTGGATGTCAACAGTCTTGAGAAATTGGTTGAGGGTTTTTCCTTTGTGTAATGAAGAAGTAGCCCTGTTCAGAACGAGAGTCGAGTGAAGTGTACTTTTTGTTTGAGGCGCGTGAACAGAAAGCATGTTACAGTTTGTTTTATTCCTGTATTGAACACAGATCATCCCGTCTTCAATTTGATCGATTATTTACGTTAAAAAGACCTAAAGTTGTATTACAAAAGTAGTTTGAAATGTTTTGGAAAAGTTTACAGGTAACTTTTGAGATATTTTGTAGCCACGTTTGAGCAAGTTGGAACCGGTGTTTTTCTGGATCAAACGTGCCAAATAAATGGACATTTTGGATATATATTGACGGAATTAATCGAACAAAAGGACCATTTGTGATGTTTATGGGACATATTGGAGTGCCAACAACAGAAAGGCATGAATTATATTTTTATTTCTGCGTTTTGTGTCACGCCTGCAGGGGTTGAAATATGCTTCTCTCTCTTTGTTTACAATGTTGCTATCCTCAGAAAATAGCATCGTTTGCTTTCGCCGAAAAGCCCATTTGAATTCTGACATGTTGGCTGGATTCACAACCAGTGTAGCTTTAATTTGGTATCTTTCATGTGTGATTTAATGAAAGTTAGATTTTTATAGTATTTTATTTGAATTTGGGGCGCTGTATTTTCTCTGGCTTTTGGCCAAGTGAGACAGTAGCGTCCCGCCTAAATTTAGATTTTTGTATATAAATATGAACTTTACCGAACAAAACATACATGTATTGTGTAACATGAAGTCCTATGAGTGTCATCTGATGAAGATCATCAAAGGTTAGTGATTAATTTTAACTATATTTCTGCTTTTTGTTACTCCTCTCTTTGGCTGGAAAAATGGCTGTGTTTTTCTGTGGCTATGTACTGACTTAACATAATCGCAAGGTGTGCTTTCGCCGTAAATCTTTTTTGAAATCAGACACTTTGGCTAGATTAATGTGAAGTTTATCTTTAAAATGGTGTATAATACTTGTATATGTTTGAGGAATTTTAATTATGAGATTTCTGTTGTTTTGAATTTGGCGCCCAACAATTTCACTGGCTGTTGGTTAGGTGGGACGCTACCGTCCCACATATCCCAGAGAAGTTAATGCCCTCCTTGCCTGGTCCCTGAGTTTTGGTGGGCGGCCCTCTCTTGGCAGATTTTTGTGGTGCCATATTCTTTATTTTTTTTTATAATCAAATCAAATCAAATGTATTTATATAGCCCTTCTTACATCAGCTGATATCTCAAAGTGCTGTACAGAAACCCAGCCTAAAACTCCAAACAGCAAGTAATGCAGGTGTAGAAGCACGGTGGCTAGGAAAAACTCCCTAGAAAGGCCAAAACCTAGGAAGAAACCTAGAAAGGAACCAGGCTATGAGGGGTGGCCAGTCCTCTTCTGGCTGTGCCGGGTGGAGATTATAACAGAACATGGCCAAGATGTTCAAATGTTCATAAATGACCAGCATGGTCAAATAATAATTAATAAGTAATACTTTTTTGGGCAACCAAGGACAGACTATTTTTTACACACTACGCACTTCAGCACTTTGTGGTCCCGTTCTCTGAGCTTGTGTGGCCAACCACTTTGCGGTCCCGTTCTCTGAGCTTGTGTGGCTAACCACTTTGCGGTCCCGTTCTCTGAGCTTGTGTGGCCAACCACTTTGTGGTCCCATTCTCTGAGCTTGTGTGGCCAACCACTTTGCGGTCCCGTTCTCTGAGCTTGTGTGGCCAACCACTCTGCGGTCCCATTCTCTGAGTTTGTGTGGCCAACCACTTTGCGGCTGAGCCTTTGTTGCTCCAAGACGTTTCCACTTCACTTTGCTGTGTTTCTTGGCCCAAGCAAGTCTCTTCTTATTATTGTTGTCCTTTAGTAGGGATTCTTTGCAGAAATTCGAACATGAAGGTCTGATTCATGCAGTCTCATCTGAACAGTTGAACTCTGTGAAGCATTTATTTGAGCTGCAATTTCTGAGGCTGGTAACTCTAATGAACTTATCCTCTACAGCAGAGGTAACTCTGGGTATTCCTTTCCTGTGGCGGTCCTCATGAGAACCAGTTTAATGACAGCGCTTAATGTTTTTTTTGCGACTGCACAAAACTTTCTAAATTCTTGAATTTTTCCGAATTGACTGACCTTCATGTATTAAAGTAATGATGGACTGTCGTTTCTCTTTGCATATTTGAGTGGTTCTTGCCATAATATGGACTTGGTCTTTTACCAAATAGATTTTTAGTTTGTACATTTTTAAAATTTATTTAACTAGGCAAGTCAGTTAAGAACGAATTCTTCTTTACAATGACGGCCTACACCGGCCAAACACGGACGACGCTGGGCCAATTGTGTGCTGCCCGATGGGACTCCCAATCACGGCCGGTTGTGATACAGCCTGGATACAACCAAGTAGGGATATCTTCTGTATACCACCCCTCTTCATGTGTTATTTCATAGTTTGGATGTCTTCACTATTATTCTACAATTTAGAAAATAGTCAAAATAAAGAAAAACCTTGGAATGAGTAGGTGTGTCCAAACTTTTGACAGGTATTGTATATAAACTCAGAAAAAAAAGAAACGTCCCTTTTTCAGGACCCTGTCTTTCAAAGAGAATTCATAAAAATCAACAACACAAAGAATTATAGATAACTTGTGAAAATCCAAATAACTTCACAGATCTTCATTGGAACAACACCTGCAGAGATTGGTCCATCCGAACATCACACCTGTGGGACAGGTACAAGATGGCAACAACGACTGGCCGAGTTACACCAGGAACGCACAATCCCTCCATCAGGGCTCAGACTGTCCGCAATAGGCTTTGAGGCTGGACTGAGGGCTTGTAGGCCTGTTGTAAGGCAATGATGAAGACAGCTTGTCTTGTCGAAATGTTGGTTATTAAATTATTGCATCTGAGTTCCTGAAGTGTCCGGCTCTTCTTTAATTTTTCAAGGCAGGTCCTCACCAGACATCACTGGCAACAACTTTGCCTATTGGCACAAATCCACTGTCACTGGACCAGACAGGACTGGCAAAAAGTGCTCTTCACTGACGAGTCGTGGTTTTGCCTCACCAGGGGCGATGGTCGGATTTGCGTTTATCGTCGAAGGAATGAGCGTTACACCGAGGCCTGTACTCTGGAGCAGGATCGATTTGGAGGTGGAGGGTCCGTCGTGGTCTGGGGCGGTGTGTCACAGCATCATCGGACTGAGCTTGCTGTCATTACAGGCAATCTCAACGCTGTGTGTTACAGGGAAGACATCCTCCTCCCTCATGTGGTACCCTTCCTGCAGGCTCATCCTGACATGACACTCCAGCATGACAATGCCACCAGCCATACTGCTCGTTCTGTGTGTGATTTCCTGCAAGACAGGAATGTCAGTGTTCTGACATGGCCAGCGAAGAGCCCGGATCACAATCCCATTGAGCACGTGTGGGACCTGTTGGATCAGAGGGTGGGGGATAGGGCCATTCCCCCCAGAAATGTCCGGGAACTTGCAGGTGCCCTGGTGGAAGAGTGGGGTAACATCTCATAGCAAGAACTGGCAAGTATGGCGCAGTCCATGAGGAGGAGATGCACTGCAGTACTTAATGTAGCTGGTGGACACACCAGATACTTACTGTTAATTTTGACCCCCCCTTTGTTCAGGGACACATTATTCAATTTCTGTTAGTCACATGTCTGTGGAACTTGTTCAGTTTATGTCCAAGTTGTTGAATCTTGTTATGTTCATGCAAATATTTACACATGTTAAGTTTGCTGAAAATAAACGCAGTTGACAGTGAGAGGAAGTTTATTTTTTGCTAAGTTCGTATACAGTATATACACAATAAAATACACAACATCAACATGAAATGTACTTTGAATTCTGTTCCAGCGATACGGTGCATTCAAACTTAAAGCAGATTTACCTAGCTCGGTGGAGACCCTAGGAATCTCAAGAGTTAACCAATCCTGTGAATTGGTTATGCAACTTAGTTGCTTATACTTCAACAGCAAAGTTAAATAAGATGGAAGTTTTAAGTGCTAGATCCATTTGAGATATTTTCCAATTTAGTTTGACTAGCAAACATTTCCAGAAGTGGATCCATCTATAATATTCTACGATATTTGTTTAAAAAGGTTAAAAGAAGCAGCTGAATTATCTTATCTAGAGTCTTTCTATGAAAAAGTTAACAGAGTCTATTTGGCTGGGATCACAGATCGATCGTATTTGTTTTGGCAACTGCACTGTGAGAATAACGGTATTTTTGTTTTCATAACCCGCAGTTTACCATAATTTACAGTTCTCAAAGGAAATCCGTGAGCATGGCTTCTATTCATCATGTTAGCTAATGGTAGACAATTAGATGTGGATTAATGAGCCAGTCACAACAAATCCCCACTGCAGAGACACAATAGTGTCTGAATCATCATGTTCTAAATCACTGAGAAATCCAGCCTGTTTAGGGTAAATATAGTCTGAGTGTGTTTCATTGGAAAAGCAAGGCGAAGATGGCAAAGACACTGAAATTATGAAGGGGAGCTATGTTCTAGCTAGTACTGTGATGTACTGGTCACACATGGTCCATAGCAGCTGTGATACAGTGCTGCTGGTGAAAGCAGAAGTCATCGAGGAGCACTTGGATCATTAGGTTAAGGTTTTCACAGAGATCAGTGCTCTATGACTAAACACTTTTGATAGGTTGACAGGTGTAGGCTCCTCCCTGTTTCTTTCTTTCTTTCCCTCTGTCTTTAGACAATTCCATTCCATGAGTAAATGTTCTCTTCTCTCTTTCTCCCTCTGTTCTCTCCTCCCTCTCGCTCTCCCTCTATTTGTTCTCTCCGCCTACCTCGCGTTCCTGTTCTGTGGAGAGGATATCTATAGCTACAGCCTGACATTACTTTTCAGGTGGGCGAAGGTGCTAAAAGTCCCTTCGAAAAATAGAAGATGATTTCTGCAAGAGTCTCTACTTGCTTGGTCTCTACAATCCAAGCATAACTGCTTATAACCAAGCTAGTATTTCTGAATGGAACGAACAATCCCTATTCATGAATATTGCAAACACTAGATTACTGGAGACATTATTGAATAGGAAACTTTTTGTTTTTAATCCTAAATGGTGGGTTGTTGACTTATTACTGGGACCAGGTTAGGAACAATGCCAGCTGGTTTAGTTTCCAAAGTGTGAGTTAGGGAATGACTGCTTTACACACTTATGTGAGTGTATGCCGGTGGTTGAAATTCAAAGGGAAAGAAGAAAAAAAGAATTATGACATCATCATCCCATTTTACATCGACCTTTGGTTGCCCTCTTTCCCCACCACCACCACCACCACCACCACCACCACCACCACCACCACCACCACCACCACCACCACCACCACCACCACCACCACCACCACCACCACCACCACCACCACCACCACCACCCAGGTAGCACCGCTCCTCTCAACGCAGTGCTGTGATCCAATCTGACTTCAACCTTGGTGAGGTGGAGCACCCCCAACAATAACACCACCCTGCCACTATTGCAAAGCATCCCCTCCTAGGGAAGAACAACCAGAGGATGAGGCATTGTAAGTCCGTGCTTATGCGTAGCTACTAGCTACCTCCCTGCCCTGTTTATTTGATCATCGTTGGGCCAAACCTCTCTCACCAAGGTCTTTTATCATCTTAATGTTTAATGACATCCATTTTCCACCCTCTCTACCTCTCTGTCTCCTTCCCTCCCCTCCCCTTTCTTTTCTTCATTCCTATGGTTGACATCTCCGTGCTGCCTTGCCTTGCCCACCCCGAGTGCAGCGAGCCGAATATAGCACCCGGTGATGAGCCTCTTAATGAACACCCTGGTTGCTATGAAACAACACCTTAAACAGGTGTTTAATTGTTTCTTCGCAGCCCCAAGACGCCTAACACATAACCACCCTGTCTGGGTTGTCAGCATGAGCTTTTACAGATTAAGGTTTCATGTTCTAGCTGTGTCCAAGAGTTCCTCTGGTGCTCGTTTACACAGTTCCACCCATCAAAACCTTGTTTCGAAAAGTAGCTCAAAACCCTGTCTTGGGGAATATTTCTTGACCGTCAAGGCCCTCCGCTCAACCAGAAAAGACATGCCAAGAAGAGCTCACAACCTTTAGAGATTGAATATCTAGATATAACTGTCAATTCCAACTGAAGTAAAAAAGTGAGATTCAACAAATATATGAGAGATTCATCAAATATAATATGTATTTACAGCGATATGTAATAGACTTATAACATGAGGGGGGAAAAAAGAAAAAGAAAGCAAGGTCAGGCCAGGCTTAGCGCTAGCTTTACAATGAGACAGGTCAGTTAGCGCTAGCTTTACAATGAGACAGGTCAGTTAGCGCTAGCTTTACAATGAGACAGGTCAGTTAGCGCTAGCTTCACAATGAGACAGGTCAGTTAGCGCTAGCTTTACAATGAGACAGGTCAGTTAGCGCTAGCTTTACAATGAGACAGGTCAGTTAGCGCTAGCTTTACAATGAGACAGGTCAGTTAGCACTAGCTTTACAATGAGACAGGTCAGTTAGCGCCAGCTTCACAATGAGACAGGTCAGTTAGAGCTAGCTTCACAATGAGACAGGTCAGTTAGCGCTAGCTTCACAATGAGACGGGTCAGTTAGCGCTAGCTTCATAATGAGACGGGTCAGTTAGCGCTAGCTTCATAATGAGACAGGTCAGTTAGCGCTAGCTTCACAATAAGACAGGTCAGTTTGCGCTATCTTCACAATGAGACAGGTCAGTTAGCGCTAAAGCTAGCAGCTGTTTCCAGTTTGTCTTGTGCTAAAAGGTTAGTTATAAGTGATGGGGGCGGGTAGACGTGGCCTTTTTTAGGGAATGAAAAAAAAACTACTGAGGCTACTGTGTGTCTGTGAGTGTGTGTTTTATGCCTTGCAGCTTGTCATAGTGAGAGACCGGAGTATGCTAATATCAATCAGCGTCTAACTAGGACTAGGTTGACGATGACATCTAGAGACAGTTGGGTATTTTACTCCGAGGCTGAAATACTATTCTACTGTATACTACCCTACAAGTGAACATACTGATTAAATGTCAATGTGTAATTGCAAATGGGCTGGCTGTTGTTCTTTTTGCGTTGTGAATCTCAAGAGGTGGGGCATAAGCTCTAAAGCCCAGGGAATTTATAATGGAAAGTCAGTTTACACATTCCCTGTCACACACACACAAGCACAAAGGAGTTCCGCGCGCGCGCACACACACACACACACACACACACACACACACACACACACACACACACACACACACACACACACACACACACACACACACACACACACACACACACACACACACACACACTGCAGTACTTTTCTGAGTGTCTGTGTGTTGTTTGTAGTAATAGTCGAAGTGCCACAGAGGCCCATCAAGTAGTCTAGAAAGTGTTTTTGTGAAGCAAGTTTAGTTTGAGGTTCTCTGTATATCTGTCCTCCTTTTGTAATTGTCCAATCTCTTTCTGTCTCTCTCTGTCTCTGTCACGCCCTGACCATAGAGAGCCCTCTGGGTTCTCTATGGTGTTGTAGGTCAGGGATTGACTAGGGAGGTGTTCTAGTTTTCCTATTTCTATGTTTGTTTTGTTGTATGGTTCCCAATTAGAGAAAGCTGATTTTCGTTGTCTCTAGTTGGGGATCATATTTAAGTTCTCCATTGTTCCCACCTGGGTTGTGGGATATTGTTTGTATGTGCTTGCTGCACCACGTAGTCACGTTTCGTTGAGAAGTTTCACTTTAAATAAATATGTAGAACTCAAATCACTCTGCGCCTTGGTCCATCCATTTCAACAATCGTGACAGTCTCTGTATGTCTTCCATTATATTTTTATGTCTCTTGTGGTTTCCCCATCATCAGTATCTCTCAAGGCCTCATGCGTAACAATGATACCGACTCTCTCCACCCCATCTGACCCGCTATCCAGTCCAACCATGCTCTGCCCATTTGTAATAAACCATACAGCCACACACAAGATCCCACCGCTGACACCAGTGTTGGCTGATCTGTGCCCGCTTCCCCCCGGCTGATCCAGCAGACCTGCCTTATTACTCAGCTTCCATGTTGGTGCCAATTGAAAGTGGCAGCAGAGCTCGCCACAGAATCCTAATCACGGGAGGTCATTGGCGGCTGGTTCAGCCTGGGTGTGTGTGAAAGAGAGAGAGAGCTGTGTGAGCGTGTCTGGCTCAGAGGTCAGTCAGTGTGTGTCAGGAGAGAGCAGGTTTGCTTGACCAGATGGCTGCGGTCAAATGCTGCATGTCTTGCATCATTTTTTTATTTGTATTTTATCTGTATTTAACTAGGCAAGTCAGTTAAGAACAAATTCTCATTTTCAATGACGGCCTAGTAACAGTGGGTTAACTGCCTTGTTCAGGGGCAGAACGACAGATTTCTACCTTGTCAGCTCATAAGCAACAAACAGATTTGATCAGATCTCAATGCTATAAAAAATACTACAAAATAGTAGGTGGGGTCGATTCAACACAGTAAATAGGATATAATCTGTCAGAATATACTGTATCCCCACCATAAATGTGTTGATATCGTGAGAACAGTATCAATTAAATCTATGTACAATATAACTGGAGCCTTTAATGTAAAACTTGGTTGCCATTTAGAAGGTTTATCCAGAGAGCAACTCCTTCCTTCTTTATCCTGTGCCAAGTTCTGTAAATATATACTCGCTCTCTGCACAGATGAAAAAATGCAACTGTGACCCCGAGGTTCCATCAAAGATAACATTTATTCACAATACCAGAGGGGTATGCAGCAGTCGCAAAGCATGAAGGGAAAAATGTTAACCAGAAGAGAAATCCATTGCCTCTCAAGATATGGTAAGTTCAATTGTCTCACATGGAGACGAAATTGAAAGGTGCTGCAGTGTTTCTAAAGGGCTGTGCATTACATTCATCTCCGCCCTCCACAGTTCCTCATATAGAACATCTGTCAGAGGTCTGTCTGTGTTAAAAATTCTTGTGAATAGGGGGCGCTGTTTTCACTTTGGGAAAAAATCGTGCCCAATTTAAACGCCCTCGTACTCTATTCTAGATCGTACAATATGCATATTATTATTACTATTGGATAGAAAACACTCCCAAGTTTCTAAAACTGTTTGAATTATATCTGTGAGTAAAACAGAACTCATTTGGCAGCAAACTTCCAGACAGGAAGTGAAAAATCTGAAAACGATGCTCTGTTCCAGGGCCTGCCTATTGAATTGCCTTATATTTATGGATTTGCATGCACTGCATACGCCTTCCACTAGATGTCAACAGGCAGTGGAAGGTCGAATGGGGTGTCTAGCTTGATCTGAGGTCGAACAAGAGCTCTTGGAATGACGTGACCAGAATTTCCTTTCTCTACCTAGGCGCGGGAAGGACATCAACATTGGCTTCTGAAAAGTGTTTGGTATACACGGTGGATATCTCCGGCTCTGATTTTATTTGATAGATGTGATAAAAACTTCATAAAGTAGTTTTTTTCAACCGAGTTGTATCAGTTTATTCAACGTTTATTGCGACTTTTGGAATTTTCCTTTCTTTGCGTCAGGAGAAGATGGGCATGTTCGCGCCACATGGCTAGCTAAGGTTGCTAATTCGACAGGAGAAAAGGACATTCTAAAACCAAACAATGATTTATTCTGGACCTAGGACTCCTTGTACAAGATTCTGATGGAAGTTCAGCAAAAGTAAGAACAATTTATGATGTTATTTCGTATTTCTGTGGAAAATGTTGAGTCCTATTTTCCACCCTTTTTGCGGGCGCTGTCTCGCTATAACGTAAGCTGTTTGTTATGGTAAAGTTATTTTAAAAAATCTAACACGGCGGTTGCATTAAGAACTAGTGTATCTTTCATTTGCTGTCCAACATGTCTTTTTTTAGTAAAATTTATGATGAGTTCTTTGGTCAGATTAGGTGAGTGTCCAAAATATCTCCGGACAATTTGGTGAATCGATACTACATATTCACAATGTATAACCACGGTTTGCAGCTCAAAATATGCAAAACATAAGTGTATTGTATAACCTGATGTTATAGGACTGTCATCTGATGAAGTTGGTCAAGGTTAGTGATTAATTTTATATCTTTTGCTGGTTTTTGCGATCGCTACCTTTTGCTGCTGATAAATGCATTTGTGTGTTTGGCTATTGTGGTAAGCTAATATAATGCTATATTGTGTTTTCGCTGTAAAACACTTAAAAAATCTGAAATATTGGCTGGATTCACAAGATGTTTATCTTTCATTTGCTGTACACCATGTATTTTTCAAAAATTTTATGATGAGTATTTAGGTATTTCACGTTGCTCTCTGTAATTATTCTGGCTGCTTTGGTGATATTTTTGATGGTAGCTGCAATGTAAAACTATGATTTATACCTCAAATATGCACATTTTCGAACAAAACATACATTTATTGTATAACATGTTATAAGATTGTCATCTGATGAAGTTGTTTCCTGGTTAATGACTAATTATATCTCTATTTGGTCGGTTTTGTGATAGCTACCTATGCGGTACAAAAATTGTGAAAATATGCGGTTGAGTCTTTTGCTATTGTGGTTAGCTAATAGAAATACATATTGTGTTTTCGCTGTAAAACATTTTAAAAATCGGAAATGATGGCTGGATTCACAAGATATTTATCTTTCATTTGCTGTATTGGACTTGTGATTTCATGAAAATTATATTATATGATATCCCTGTCGCGTTAGGCTAGGCTATGCTAGTCAGCTTTTTTGATGAGGAGGATCCCGGATCCGGGAGAGAGAAGCGGTAGAGGATATTATTTAACCAGCTAAACAGCTGTTACTGGTAAAAATGTGTTTGGAATAAAGGCTATGTTAGAGTTTACACTCCCTCATCCAGTTACAACTATAACTGTTGGGGGGGAGGGGTGAAATTAATGAACAAATAATCTAACAAATCAATTTATTTTATAATTTTAATTACTTCTCCTTGCCATTGTCATTCAGCTGATGATAAGACAAGACAATTGGAACATTTTTTTAACATATGATGGGGGTCTCTGGCTTGCCGGTTTGCCAAGGTGGGGGTCTCTGGGCAAGAAAAGGTTGAAGACCCCTGCTTTAACACCACCAACCTTTACCCCATCCGCCATATTGGATCCCGACCCATACGAGACACACTGCCACTCGGAAACTTTCACCTACTGCTCCCTATCTTCTAATGATAATGATAATGCGCCTTAGCGTCACCCAGGATAAAATACTTCATTGCAGTGGCTGACACCTGAGAGAGAGAGATATAAAATCTGCCAACACGTGTGTCAGATATGTCTGACTCTCAAACAACAGTCAAGTTCTTTCCAGCATTTTCTTTCCACTGTCCTGAAGGTATTTCCTTGGTGGTGTTTCCCTCCTGGATGTACTTTTAACAGCTTCCTGTGTATGTAAACTTAACTTCCTGTCTACGTGACCTTGTCACCTTTGACCCACCCTCAGGTTGGGGATGGTTGTGGCGAGGAGGTCCAACTTTTGAAGGACCGTTTTAAGGAAGGTTTTTCTCTTCGCCCATTAGGCTCATAACAACTCAACAGAGACGGTCCAGTCAGTGGTTGCAAACAGTCCTACACATCCTCCATTTTCTCACTTTCGAGAAAGCTAGCGTCAGTTCTTCCACCAAAAACTACCCAGCCTCTATCTATCTCCACCAAATCCCTGAGGAACAAATCAAGTGTGGGCTGCTCTACAATCTCTGCAACACCAGCATGTAGCCCTGACATCTTCTGAAAACACAGTCTCTTGATGTTGAATGCCCTGTGTGTGCCCACTATCAGAGCTTGCCCAGTTACTCTCTCTGTCTCTGTTTCTCTGTCTGCTGCTGACATTTTAATCCCTTTTGTTGTGATCTCAGTCCCAGCTATAGTGCCTTCAGAAAGTATTCACACCCTTTGACTTTTTCCACATTTTGTTGTTACAAAGTGGAATTTGAAATGAATTGAATTGTCATTGTTTGTCAGCAATCACAGCAAATAATCTGTAATGTCAAAATGGAAGAAAAATTAGAACATTTGTTTTTTAAAAAGTAAAATAAAACACAAATATATAATTAAATAAGTAGTCAACCCCCTAGTCAATACATGTTAGAATCACCTTTAGTAGCGATTACAGCTTTGAGTTTTTCTGGGCACGTCTCTAAGAGCTTTCCACAAAATACTTCAAGCTCTGTTGATCATTGCTAGACAACCATTTTTAGGTCTTGCCATAGATATTCAAGAATATTTAAGTCCAAACTGTAACTCAGGAACATTCACTGTCTTCTTGGTAAGAAACTCCAGTGTAGATGTGGCCTCAGGTTAATGTCCTGCTGAAAGGTGAATTCATCTCCCAGTGTCTGGTGGAAAGCAGACTGAACTAGGTTTCCCTGTAGGATTTTGCCTGTGCTAAGGTCCATTCCGGGGTTTTTTTATCCTGAAAAACTCCCCAGTCCTTCACGATTACAAGCACACCCATAACGTGATGCATGTTTTGGATTATGTGTCTTCTGTACAGGCTTCCATCTTTTCACTCTGTCAATTAGGTTAGAATTGTGAAGGACTGGGGAGAGAAACCACAATGTTGTTGATCCATCCTAAGTTTTCTTGTATCACAGCCATTAAACTGTAACTGTTTTAAAGTCACCATTGGCCTCATGGTGAAATCCCATCCAAAAGTGTAATTAATAACTTCACCATGCTCAAAGGGATATTCAATGTCTGCTTTAAAAACAATTACCTATCTACCAATATGTGCTCTTCTTTGCAAGGCATTGGAAAAGCTCCCTGGTCTTTGTGGTTGAATCTGTGTTTGAAATTCACTGCTCGAATTAGATAATTATATGTGTATTTGTATTTATTAAGGATCCCCATTCGCTGCTGCCTTGGCAACTGCTACTCTTCCTGGGTCCAGCAACATTAAGGCAGCTATATACAATTTTAAATATTACATTTCATAACACTTTTCACAACACATTAAATGTGTGCCCACTGGCCACTACTCTATCATCACTTATCTACAATACAAAATCCATGTGTATGTGTGTGTAGAGTGTGTGTTTTATCACGTGTATGTGTGTCTATGCCTGTGTGTGTGTCTCTTCACGGTCCTCGCTGTTCCATGAGATGTGTGGAATACAGAGATGAGGTAGTCATTAAAAAATCATGTTAAACACTGTTATGGCACACCAATTGAGTCTATGCAACTTATTATTATGTGACTTGTTAAGCAAGTCTGAATTTATTTTCGGCTTTCCATAGCAAAGGGGTTGAATACTTATTGAGTCAAGACATTTTAGCTTTTCATTAAAAAAAAAATGTCACTGACATTATTGGTTATTGTGTGTAGGCCAGTTACAAAAAAAATCTCAATTTAATTAATTTAAAAAAAAAATACATTACTGTCACGGCTCTTGTCGGAATGAGTTGACAAAAGTGCAGCGTGGTAAGTGTTCATGATAAATGTATTACTCAAAACACTCGAACAAAATAGAGGGAAATCCGAAACAGTCCCGTCAGGTGCAGACACTAAACAGAAAACAACTACCCACAAAACCGAAAAACAAAAAAGGACAACTTATGTATGATCCCCAATCAGAGACAACGATAGACAGCTGCCTCTGATTGGGAACCACACCAACATAGAATAAAGAAACTAGAATGCCCACCCTAGTCAAAATAGAGAATAAAAACCTCTGTCACGTTCCTGACCTGTTTTCCTTGTTTTGTATGTGTTTAGTTGGTCAGGGCGTGAGTTGGGGTGGGCATTCTATGTTAATTGTTTCTATGTTGGGTTAATTGTGTTGCCTGATATGGTTCTCAATTAGGGGCAGGTGTTTGACGTTTCCTCTAATTGAGAACCATATTAAGGTAGGCTGTTCTCACTGTTTGTTTGTGGGTGATTGTTCCTGTGTCTGTGTCTGTTTGCACCACACGGGACTGTTTCGTTCGTTCGTTCGTTTAGGTAGTCTGTTCCTGTTTCATGCGTTCTTCGTGTTTATGTAAGTTCTTGTTCAGGTCAGTCTACGTCGTTTGTTATTTTGTAATAAATTCAAGTGTTCTTCGTGTTTCGTCTTTCATTTATTAAATTCATTATGTCTACATACAACGCTGCATTTTGGTCCGACCCTTACTCCTTCTCCTCATCCGAGGAGGAGGCATTAGACAGCCGTTACAACCTCTCTATGGCCAGGGTGTGACAATTACAGACAAAATACTATGATTTACATTTAAAAACATTAACGTGTGTGTGGTGTGTGTGTGTGTGTGTGTGTGTGTGTGTGTGTGTGTGTGTGTGTGTGTGTGTGTGTGTGTGTGTGTGTATATGTGTGTGTGTGTGTGTGTGTCTGTGTGTTTTTATCTGTCAGTTACACTTACTAGTCTGTACATATACACAAAAAGTAGGTCACATGGGGGAGATGCGTTGTGCAGTGAGGTTTGTTTGTTTGTTTTTCAACCAGGTTTCCGGTTCACTTGCGCTATATGAGATGGAAGGGAGATCCATGCAATCATGGCTCTGAATAATACTGTATGTTTTTTGGAATTTGTTCTCCGCTACCTGGAACATGCCTGACAAGGAAGTCGTCTCCATCTGGTTCTCCTCCTCCATCCTGTAGTGAAGTAGACGGAGAACATCAAGAAGAGTGTTCCAATCAGCGCTGGTCCCATGTCACAAGTCGTGGAAACCGAAGGCAGTGGCATGCTGCTAAGCGGATGAGAGTGATTGCGAGAGTTTCGGAGCAGATTGACATAAGGAATAGCTTCGCTTCACTGGTGCCTGATTTACCTGCGCCTTCATCGCTGGGACTGACTGTGTCTGCTACGGTGGTGCTGACTCCAACTACGCTGACTCCAACAACGCTGACTGCAGCAGCGGCTGTGTAGTCGAGTTCGGCTCCTTTCCCTCTCTCTGGATCTGACAGGGCACTGCCTGCTGTGGGAGGTCTGAACCTATTGCCGGGAACAGCGGCCGTACGCTATCCTACTTCTCGTGGGCCTGTGAAAGGTTCAACAAATTGTGTGTGGACGGTGGGAATGGGCAGATTTCTCAATTCCCTTTTCCAGGCCTTTGTATTTGACAGTTTCAGTGGTGTAAAGTACTTGAGTAAAAATACTTTAAAGTAATACTTAAGTAATTTTTTGGTGTATCTGGACTTTACTATTTTTATTTTGGACAACTTTTACTTTTACTCCACTACATTCCTTATAAAAATAATGTACTTTTTACTCCATACATTTTCCCTGACACCCAAAGTACTAGTTACAATTCAAATGCTTAGCAGGACAGAAAAATGGGCCAATTCACGCACTTATCAAGAGAACATCTCTGGTCATCCCTACTGTCTCTGATCTGGCGGACTCACAAAACACAAATGCTTTGTTTGTAACTTATGTCTGAGTGTTGGAGTGTACCCCTGGCTATCTGTAAATTAAAACAAATTACAACATTGTGCAGTCTGGTTTGCTTAATATAAGGAATGGGAAATTATTTATACTTTTACTTTTGATACTTAAGTATATTTTATCAATTAAATTAAATGAAATGTATTTATATAGCCCTTCTTACATCAGCTGATATCTCAAAGTGCTGTACAGAAAACCAGCCTAAAACCCCAAACAGCAAGCAATGCAGGTGTAGAAGCACGGTGGCTAGGAAAAACTCCCTAGAAAGGCCAAAACCTAGGAAGAAACCTAGAGAGGAACCAGGCTATGAGGGGTGGCCAGTCCTCTTCTGGCTGTGTCGGGTGGAGATTATAACAGAACATGGCCAAGATGTTCAAATGTTCATAAATGACCAGCATGGTAAAATAATAATAATCACAGTAGTTGTCGAGGGTGCAGCAAGTCAGCACCTCAGGAGTAAATGTCAGTTGGCTTTTCATAGCCGATCAGTATCCCTACCGAGTATCCCTACCACTCCCGCTGTCTCTAGAGAGTTGAAAACAGCAGGTCTGGGACAGGTAGCACATCCGGTGAACTGGGTTCCATAGCCGCAGGCAGAACAGTTGAAACTGGAGCAGCAGCACGGCCAGGTGGACTGGGGACAGCAAGGAGTCATCATGCCAAGTAGTCCTGAGGCATGGTCCTAGGGCTCAGGTCCTCCGAGAGAGAGAAAGAAAGAGAGAAAGAGAGAATTAGAGAGAGCATACTTAAATTCACACAGGACACCGGATAAGACAGGAGAAGTACTCCAGATATAACAAACTAACTTACATTTGTTTTAATACTTAAGTATATTTAAAACCAAATACTTTTAGACTTTAATTCAAGTAGTATTTTACTAGGTGACTTTCACTTTTCCTTGAGTCTTTTTTAAAATTAAAGTATCTTTACTTTTACTCAAGTATGACAATTGGGTACTTTTACCACCACTGGGCAGTTCAATGGTGAGAAATGTCTCAGTCCCTGGAGCAAAAACGTTGTGCTATACAGGAGCACGAGTACAGGACAACAATAAGCTGCTCCCAAACATTTTAAAGCAGCATCAGGAAATTGAGTCTATGATAGTTCATGTGGGATTCAATGACGTTATGAAGGGCAGCTCAGAACAGCTGAAGAATGATTTTAAAGAACTGATTGGGTAACTTCTTCACACCAACAAACGCCTCACAATATCTGTTCTCCCTAAATCGCAGTATTGAACGGTTCAGCAGACTTTTATCCCTCCGTAACTGGCTACGAGACTATTGCAGCTCTGTGGGTGTAACATGTATTGACAATGTTCATACCTTCTGGAAACAAAGCTTGTATCATAAGGAGAAATGGATCCACCCAAATCATTTGGGTCCCTGGACCCTTTCACAGCATTATAAGGCTGTGTTGAGACAATGACTTGTCAATCACCCAAGCCCAGCCCAGTTAATCGCTACCATTGTGTTGGTGAGTTGTCATAACGCTTCAGCAGATGTACAATATCCTAGTGGTGCTGGAACACACAATGTAAGTAAACTAACGTACAGTTGAAGTTGGAAGTTTACATACACCTTAGCCAAATACATTTAAACTCAGTTTTTCACAATTCCTGACACTTAATAAGAGTAAAAATTCCCCGTTTTAGGTCAGTTAGGATCACCACTTTATTTTAAGAATGTGAAATGTCAGAATAATAGTAGAGAGAAGGATTTATTTCAGCTTTTATTTCTTTCATCACATTCCCAGTGGGTCAGAAGTTTACATACACTCAATTAGTATTTGTTAGCATTGCTTTTAAATTGTTTAACTTTGGTCAAACGTTTCGTGTAAGCTTCCCACAATAAGTTTGGTGAAGTTTGGCCCATTCCTCCTGACAGAGTAGGTGTAACTGAGTCAGGTTTGTAGGCTTTAACTTCCTGACTGATGTCCTGAGATATTGCTTCAATATGTCCACATAATATTCCTGCCTCATGATGTCATCTATTTTGTGAAGTGCACCAGTCTCTCCTGCAGCAAGGCACCCCCACAACATGATGCTGCCAACTCCCGTGCTTCACGGTTGGGATGGTGTTCTTCAGCTTGCAAGCATCCCCCTTTTTCCTCCTAACATAACGATGGTAATTATGGCCAAACACTTCTATTTTTGTTTCATCAGACCAGGGGACATTTCTCCAAAAATGATGATCTTTGTCCACATGTGCAGTTGCAAACCGTGGTCTGGGTTCTTTATGGCGTTTTTGGAGCAGTGGCTTTTTCCTTGCTGAGCAGTCTTTCAGGTTATGTCGATATAGGACTTGTTTTACTGTGGATATAAATGCTTCTATACCTGTTTCCTCCAGCATCTTCACAAGGTCCTTTGCTGTTGTTCTGGGATTGATTTGCAGTTTTCGCACCAAAGTACGTTCATCTCTAGGAGACAGAACGTGTCTCCTTCCTGAGCGGTATGACGGCTGTGTGTGTTTATACTTGCGTAGTATTGTTTGTACAGATGAACGTGGTACCTTTAGGCATTTGGAAATTGCTCCCAAGGATGAACCAGACTTGTGGAGGTTTACAATTTTTTTTCTGAGGTCTTGGCTGATTTCTTTTGATTTTCCCATGATGTCAAGCATAGAGGCACTGATTTTGAAGGTATGCCTTGAAATACATCCACAGGGACACCTCGAATTGACTCAAATGATGTCAATTAGCCTATATGTCACGACTTCCACCTAAGTTCCTCTCCTTGTTCCGGCGGCGTACGGCGGTCGGCGTCGCCGGTCTTCTAGCTATCCTCATTTATTGTTGTGTATTTAACTCTCTGTTCCCCCCATGTCTTTGTGTGGAATTGTTTATTGCAAGTGCTTGTGCGCAACGGGTTTTGTACCCATGTTTTGTTATTCTTTATGCCGTTGGTTTTGCAATTAAACTGCTCCAGCTATTACCTAGTTCTGCTCTCCTGCGTCTGACTTCCCTGCCACCAGTTACGCACCCACATTTACATTTACATTTAAGTCATTTAGCAGACGCTCTTATCCAGAGCGACTTACAAATTGGAAAGTTCATACATATTCATCCTGGTCCCCCCGTGGGAATTGAACCCTGGTCCCCCCGTGGGAATTGAACCCACAACCCTGGCGTTGCAAGCGCCATGCTCTACCAACTGAGCCACACGGGACACCCCTTACACTATCAGAAGTTTCTAAGCCATTAAATAATTTTCTGGAATTTTCCAAGCTGTTTAAACCAAGATTAGCCGTGTTAGCAAAAATGTATGTCAAGAAAGCTTACCAGCAGCCAGCGGCACTTGGAACGACTGATACTTGCGGCAGTCCAATGGACGAATCTGGGTTTGGCGGATGGAGAACGCTACCTGCCCCAATGCATAGTGTCAACTGTAAAGTTTGGTGGAGGAGGAATAAGGGTATGGGGCTGTTTTTCATGGTTCGGGCTCGGCCTCTTAGTTCCAGTGAAGGGAAATCTTAATGCTCCAGCATACAATGGCATTCTAGACAATTCTGTGCTTCCAACTTTTTTGCCAACAGTTTGGGGAAGGCCCTTTCCTGTTTCAGCATGAGAATGGACCCATGCACAAAGCAAGGTCCATACAGAAATGGTTTGTCGTGATCGGTGTGGAAGAACTTGACTGGCCTGCACGGAGCCCTGACCTCAACTCCATCGACACCTTTGGTATGAATTGGAACCCCAACTGTGAGCCAGGCCTAATCACCCAACATCAATGCCTGACCTCACTAAAGCTCTTATGGCTGAATGGAAGCAGGTCCGCGCAGCAATGTTCCAACATCTAGTGGAAAGGCTTCCCTGAAGAGTGGAGGCTGTTATAGCAGCATACTGGGGGCAACTCCAAATTAATGCCCATGATTTTTGAATGAGATGTTCGACAAGCAGGTGTCCACAAACTTTTGGTCATGTAGTGTATAACGACATCTCAAGAATTACGGCCATTGGTTGATAGAGAGGAAGGAGATAATTGCAAGATTAAGTTAAACAGCAAGCTTGAGGAATGTGCATTATTGTGTCGTGCTAGGCTATAAAGTAAATAGGTAAATTACATTTCCGCACATGGCTAATACGAAAGCCATTCTCACAATGCCCGTAGAATGGGAATTGAAGTGAATTATGTTATGCTTACTGGATGAAGTTAAACCAGCATTCAGACCAGCCTTCCTGATTGAACTGCATAAGTTGTGAAATAAGGTTGACATCATTATAAAGAACACTTGTTAGTATTTTCTACTGAAAGGTATGTGACTCAAAATGTGTTTATTCTGTTGTTACTCACCATATTCATAAAAACATATAATTTTTTGGGTTGTTTAACCTGTTGGGGATGGGGGCGCTGTTTAGACTATTTATGCTAATTGGGTAATTTTTGAAACGGCTTCCCACAAAATCCTTGATCGTACAATATGCATATTATTATTATTATTGGATAGAAAACAGTCTATAGTTTCTATAGGAGTTGAAATTTTGTCTCTAAGTGGAACAGAGCCCATTCTACAGCAATTTCCCTGACATGGATTCAGATTTCAGAAATGTTGGCCACTGTTCTGAAGTCAGTTAAAACGGCACTGATATTGCTATGACTATACGGACACTTCTTACGTCTTCCCCTGGATGCCTTTACGTGATGACGATTCCAATGGGGTCGATTGCGCGTTCACAGGCCCTATAAATCAAAAAACCCTGTAGCTAGCAAGTCTTTCCTTGGTGCGTAACGCGCGTGCTGGACACCGACCCGCTCCTGTTCCAAGCGTTAGTTTAGCCTGTTATATTTCTCCGGTCATCTTTTCACTCGTTATAGGAGTTAAAAACATCATAAGGTAGTTAATTTAAAGCGTTTTATAGCAATTTATATCCGTTTAGTGCGATTTTGGGACATTTATTTTTGCAACGATGTGAAAAGTTGGGCACGCTTTTCAGTTCATCCCGAACGCAGTTGACATTTCCACATGGCAAGAGGACAGCTTTCCACCAAAAGACGATTTCTCCCAAGAAAGGATCCTTTGCCCAAGATACTGATGGAAGAACAGCTCAAGGTAGGACATTTTTATTATGATAAATCGTGTTTCTGTCGAAACATTTTAGTGGCTTAGGACGCCATGTTTTATGACGTAGCTTCGCTAGGCGCAAACTGTATTGAAAAGTAAGGATAAATTAAAAAATGTTATTCCGCAATTGTATTAAGAATTAAATTGTCTATCAATCCCTGTCCACCCTATATTTTTTAGTCACGTTTATGAGTATTTATGTATAAGAGTAGATCACTGTCTAAGTGGCGCAAGGACTTTTTCTTTACCAGCTTGTCTACATTTCACATTGTCTAACCATGATTTTGGTGGCTAAATATAAACATTTGCGATCAAACTCTATATGGAATGTGTAATATGATGTTACAGGAGTGTCATCGGAAGAATTCTGAGAAGGTTAGTGAAAAAATTAATATCTTTTGGCGATGTTGACTTTTATCGCTCACTTTGGCTAGAATCAATGCTGGGCTGCTAATTGCTATGTGCTAAGCTAATATAACGATTTATTGTGTTTTCGCTGTAAGACACTTAGAAAATCTGAAATATTGTCTGTATTCACAGGATCTGTGTCTTTCGTTTCGTGTATGCTGTGTATTTTTACGAAATGTTTGATGATTAGTAAGTAGGTAAACACGTTGCTCTAAGTAGTTTTTCTATTCCATTTGTGACGGTGGGTGCAATTGTAACCTATGCCATCTACCTGAAATATGCACTTTTTTCTAACAAAACCTATCCCATACCATAAATATGTTATCAGACTGTCATCTAATGAGTTTTTTTGTTGGTTAGGGGCTATAAATATCTTAGTTTAGCCGAATTGGTGATGGCTACTGGTGTTGGTGGACAAATAAAAGATGGTGGATTATGCTAATGTGTTTTTAGGTAATAGATGTACATCTTTACATATTGTGTCTTCCCTGTAAAACATTTTAAAAATCGGAAATGTTGACTGGATTCACAAGATCTGTGTCTTTCATTAGCTGTATTGGACTTTAATGTGTGAAAGTTAAATATTTTAAAAAAATATTTTTTTTGAATTTCGCGGCACTGGTTTTTCAGTGGGGGGGGGGGGGGTGTGCCGCTAGCGCCACGCTGATCCTAGACAGGTTAACTTTTTTATTTTTGCATCAATCAGATCCCCTGCAGTACCCCAGTTTGAATATCCACTGCAGTACCCCAGTTTGAATATCCACTGCAGTACCCCAGTTTGAATATCCACTGCAGTACCCCAGTTCGAATATCCCCTGCAGTACCTCAGTTTGAACATCCCCTGAAGTACCTCAGTTGGAATATCCCCTACAGTAACTCAGTTTGAACATCCCCTGAAGTACCCCAGTTTGAAAATCCCCCACAGTACCTCAGTTTGAATATCCCCTACAGTACCTCAGTTTGAACATCCCCTGAAGTACCCCAGTTTGAATATCCCTTACAGTACCTCAGTTTGAATATCCCCTACAGTACCTCAGTTTGAACATCCCCTGCAGTACCTCAGTTTGAACATCCCCTGCAGTACCTCCGTTTGAATATTCCCTACGGTACCTCAGATTGAATAATTCCTGCAGTACCTCCGTTTGAATATCCCCTACAGTACCTCAGTTTGAATATCCCCTACAGTACCTCAGTTTGAACATCCCCTGAAGTACCCCAGTTTGAATATCCCCTACAATACCTCAGTTTGAACATCACCTGAAGTACCCCAGTTTGAATATCCCCTACAGTACCTCAGTTTGAACATCCCCTGCAGTACCTCAGTTTGAATATCCCTTGTTAAAGTACCCAATTAGGCATAAGGTTTGAGGTTTAAGATTGGAGGGGGTGTATTCACGAGGAACCAGCCAGAACTAAACTGGCAGAGAACTACCTTGAATTTGTCCAATAGAAACTCTCCTAGCATTGGAAACCATTTTGCTACGATGTGGACTAATGAATAGACCCCAGGTGTTTGTAAAATGTTAAATGCAGAGGGGTCACCCATCGGCACCTCAGGTCCTCTGTACACCCTTGAAAATATTGGGTGCATTATGCCCTTTACTAGAGGTGTATTCATTATCTGTGCAAACCATGAGGTAACGTTGTAATTAAATGATGAATATAACATTATTAATGAGGATAGCTAACATACTGTAGCTACGTTTACTACGCTCAACCACTTTCTATTAGTATTTGGTCCATTAGTCAGCAGTATTAGAGGCAATGTGTTACAAAAGTAACACTTTACTTAATCAGATTTCTTTTATGGATAACGGAGTAAAGTAACAAGTTACTTTTTTTGTGAATTTCATTTCATTTAAAAAATTTAAATAGTAAAACATTGAAGTTGTCCTTTTTAGAAAAAACGAAACTAAATATATTCATGTCACCAAATAATCGATTAAAGCAAACTGTTTTGCAATGTACAGTAGCCTCAACAGCACTCTGTAGGGTAGCACCATGGTGTAGCTGGAGGACAGCTTGTGTTCATTCTCCTCTGGGTACATTGACTTCAATACAAAACCTAGGAGGCTTGTGGTCCTCACCCCCTTCTATAGACTTGCACAGTAATTATGACAATTTCCAGAGGACGTCCTCCAACCTATCAGAGCTCTTGCAGCATGAATTGACATGTTGTCCACCCAATCAAAGGATCAGAGAATGAATCTAGTTGACTCAGAGAAAAGACAAGAGTTGAATAGTTTTGAACAAATTTCAGTGTTGCGTCAGTGGATAGCCAGATGTCCTCAGATTTGTGCTTGCGCACGCGCCAGGAGCAAGACCTTTTCTTTCTTTCTCTGTTGAAATATTATCAATTATTTATTGTGAAAACAACCTGAGGATTGATTATAAAAAAACGTTTGACATGTTTCTACGAACTTTATGGATACCATTTGGAATTTTCGTCTGCCCTTCGTGACCGCACAAGCCTGTGGATTACTGAACAAAACGCGCCAACCAAATGGAGGTTTTTGGATATAAAGAGAATCTTTATCAAACAAAACAAACATTTATTGTGTAACTGGGAGTCTCGTGAGTGCAAACATACGAAGATCATCAAAGGTAAGCGATTCATTTGATTGCTTTTCTGACTTTCGTGACCAATCTACTTTGCTGCTAGCTGTTTGTAATGTTTTGTCTGCTGAGAGCTGTCCTCACATAATCGCATGGTTTGCTTTCACCGTAAAGCCTTTTTGAAATCTGACACGCCAGGTGGATTAACAACAAGTTAAGCTGTGTTTTGGTATATTGCACTTGTGATTTCATGAAAAATAAATATTTTTTGTAATTAAATTTGAATTTGGCGTTCTGCAATTCACCGGATGTTGATGAAAAGGATCTCGCTAAAGGGATCTGTGCGCCAAGAGGTGTTAACAAGAAGAAATATGTCTTTGCCTCCAGGAATCCACTCGAAAGAAAAGAGATACAGAGAGAGGTGAACAAAGAGATGAAAAAGGCGAGATCCCAGTACAAGGATAAGGTGCAACAGATAATGTCACAGGGAGACTCTCGGTCTGCCTGATTGGGCATTAAGAATATGGCAAACGCCCTCTTCAAAGGGAGGCAACGTATTGATCCCAGCCTGGACAAGAGGGCGTGCCTCTCCACAGCCAATGAACTAAACAAGTTCTTCACCCGCTTTGAAACAGGGGGCGGCCCAACTCCCCTTGCCTGTCTGGAGGAGGAAGTCATGGCAACCGAGAGTGTGCTTGTCATCAATGAGGAAGTCGTACAACGAGTGTTCAAAAGCACTGGAGTACGAAAGAGCCCGGGGCCTGATAACATAAGTGGTCATGTCTTGAAACACTGTTCCACTCAGCTGAGTTTTTTCTTCTTCTGCTCTGTCTTTCAGCGGTCCCTGGATACGTTGGAAATTCCATCTCTATGGAAAAAATATATTGCTGTACCTGTCCCAAAAACCTCTCATCCATCTTGATCAAATGATTACAGACCTGTCGCTATTACCTCTCTTTTGATTAAATCTCTTGAAAAGATCATCAAGGCATACATCAAGTACATGTACACCACCAGACACCTTCTTGACCCCCTCCAATGTGCATACGGGTCAGAGAGAGGGACAGATGATGCCATCCTCTCGCTCTTACATCTGATGTACATGCATTTGGGGGGCAGTAAAACCCATGTGTGTATCATGTTCGCAGATCTGTCCTCGGCATTTAACACAATCAATCCATTGGTCCTCGTGGACAGATTGTCAGGAGACTTTGGACTTGATGCTATGCTTATTCATCTTCTGCACATCTATCACTCCATTGTTTAATTGCTATACTGTAATTATTTTGCCACTATGGCCTATTTATTGCCTTACCCCCCTTATCCTACCTTTTTGCACACACTGTATATATACTTTTTCTATTGTAGTATTGACTGTATGTTTGTTTATTCCATGTATAACTCTGTGTTGTTGTTTGTGTCGCACTGCTTTGCTTTATCTTGGCCAGCTCGCAGCTCTTTTGTCTTGATCACGTTGAGGGAGGGGTTGTTGTCCTGGCACAACACTGCCAGGTCTATTGACCTCTTTCCTGTAGGCTGTCTCATAAACTCAGCAACAACAAAAAAACTCCCTCTTTCAGGACCTTGTCTTTCAAAGATAATTCGTAAAAATCCAAATAACTTCACAATCTTCATTGTAAAGGGTTTACACACTGCTTGTTCAACGAACCATAAACAATTAATAAACATGCACCTGTGGATCGGTTGTTAAGACACTAACAGCTTACAGACGGTAAGCAATTAAGGTCAGAGTTATGATAGCTTAGGACACTAAAGAGGCCTTTCTACTGACTGAAAAACACCAAAAGAAAGATGCCCATGGTCCCTGCTCATCAGCGCAAACGTGCCTTAGGCATGCTGCAAGGAGGCATGAGGACTGCAGATGTGGCCAGGGCAATAAATTGAATGTCCGTAGTGTGAGACGCCTAAGACAGCGCTACAGGGAGACAGGACGGACAGCTGATTGTCCTCGCAGACCACATGTAACAACACCTGCACAGGATTGGTACATCCGAACATCACACCTGAGGGACAGGTACAGGATGGCAACAGAAACTGCACAAGTTACACCAGGAACGCACAATCCCTCCATCAGTGCTCAGACTGTCTCCAACAGGCTGAGAGAGGCTGAACTGAGGGCTTGTAGGCCTGTTGTAAGGCAGGTCCTCACCAGACATCACCGGCAACAACGGCGCCTATGGGCACAAACCCGCCGTCACTGGACCAGACAGGACTGGCAAAAAGTGCTCTTCACTGACGAGTCGTGGTTTTGTCTCACCAGGGGTGATTGTCGGATTCGCATTTATCGTTGAAGAAATAAGCGTTACACTGAGGCATGTACTCTGGAGTGGGATCGAGTTGGAGGTGGAGGTTCCGTCGTGGTCTGGGGCGGTGTGTCACAGCATCATCAGACTGAGATTGTTGTCATTGCAGGCAATCTCAGCGCTGTGCGTTACAGGGAAGTCATCCTCCTCCCTCATGTGGTACCCATCCTGCAGGCTCATCCTGACATGATCCTCCAGCATGACAATGCCACCAGCCATACTGCTCGTTCTGTGCATGACTTCCTGCAAGATAGGAATATCAGTGTTCTGCCATGGCCAGCGAAGAGCCCGGATCTCAATCCCATTGAACATGTCTGGGACCTGTTGGATAGGAGGGTGAGGGCTAGGGCCATTCCCCCCCAAAATGTCCGGGAACTTGCAGGTGCCCTGGTGGAAGAGTGGGGTAAAATCTCACATCAAGAACTGGCAAATCTGGTGCAGTCTATGAGGAGGAGATTCACTGCAGTACTTAATCCACACCAGATACTGACTGTTACTTTTGATTTTGACCCCACTTTGTTCAGGGACACATTATTCAATTTCTGTTAGTCACATGTCTGTGGAACTTGTTCAGTTTATGTCTCAGTTGTTGAAACTTGTTATGTTCATTCAAATATGTACACATGTTAAGTTTGCTGAAAATAAACACAGTTGACAGCGAGAGGACATTTCTTTGTTTGCTGAGGTTAGTTGTCGTTGATCAGGCCTATCACTGTTGTGTCATCTGCAAACTTAATGATGGTGTTGGAGTCATACTTGGCCCCGCAGTCGTGGGTGAACAGTGAGTACAGTAGTGGACTAAGCATGAACCCCTGAGGGGCCCCTCTGTTGAGGATCAGCGTGGCAGATGTGTTGTTGCCAACCCTTACCACCTGAGGGCGGCCCGTCAGGATGTCCAGGACCTAGTTGCAGAGGGAGGTGTTTTGTCCCAGGGTCCTAAGCTTAGTGATGATCTTTGAGGGCACTGTGGTGTTGAACGCTGAGTTGTAGTCAATGAACAGCATTCTTAATTAGGTGTTCCTTTTGTCCAGGTGGGAAAGGGCAGTGTGTAGTGCAATAGAGATTGCGTCATCTGTTGATCTGTTGGGGTGGTATGCAAATTGCAGTGATTCTAAGGTTTCTGGGATGATGGTGTTGATGTGAGCCATGACCAGCCTTTCAAAGCACTTCATGGCTACAAATGTGAGTGCTACGGGTGGATGGTCATTTAGCCTGGTTACATTGGCGTTCTTGGGCACAGGGACAATGGTTGTCTGCTTGAAACATGTAGGTATTACAGACTCGGTCAGAGACAGGTTGAAAATGTCAGTGAAAACACTTGCCAGTTGGTCAGCGCATGCTCTGAGTACACGTCCAGGTAATCCGTCTGTCCCTGCGGCCTTGTGAATGTTGACCTGTTTATACATTTACATTTACATTTAAGTCATTTAGCAGATGCTCTTATCCAGAGCGACTTACAAATTGGTGCATTCACCTTATATCCAGTGGAACAGCCACTTTACAATAGTGCATCTAAATCTTTTAAGGGGGGGGGTTAGAAGGATTACTTTATCCTATCCTAGGTATTCCTTAAAGAGGTGGGGTTTCAGGTGTCTCCGGAAGGTGGTGATTGACTCCGCTGACCTGGCGTCGTGAGGGAGCTTGTTCCACCATTGGGGTGCCAGAGCAGCGAACAGTTTTGACTGGGCTGAGCGGGAACTGTACTTCCTCAGAGGTAGGGAGGCGAGCAGGCCAGAGGTGGATGAACGCAGTGCCCTTGTTTGGGTGTAGGGCCTGATCAGAGCCTGAAGGTACGGAGGTGCCGTTCCCCTCACAGCTCCGTAGGCAAGCACCATGGTCTTGTAGCGGATGCGAGCTTCAACTGGAAGCCAGTGGAGAGAGCGGAGGAGCGGGGTGACGTGAGAGAACTTGGGAAGGTTGAACACCAGACGCGCTGCGGCGTTCTGGATGAGTTGTAGGGGTTTAATGGCACAGGCAGGGAGCCCAGCCAACAGCGAGTTTCAGTAATCCAGACGGGAGATGACAAGTGCCTGGATTAGGACCTGCGCCGCTTCCTGTGTGAGGCAGGGTCGTACTCTGCGAATGTTGTAGAGCATGAACCTACAGGAACGGGCCACCGCCTTGATGTTAGTTGAGAACGACAGGGTGTTGTCCAGGATCACGCCAAGGTTCTTAGCGCTCTGGGAGGAGGACACAATGGAGTTGTCAACCGTGATGGCGAGATAATGGAACGGGCAGTCCTTCCCCGGGAGGAAGAGCAGCTCCGTCTTGGCGAGGTTCAGCTTGAGGTGGTGATCCGTCATCCACACTGATATGTCTGCCAGACATGCAGAGATGCGATTCGCCACCTGGTTATCAGAAGGGGGAAAGGAGAAGATTAATTGTGTGTCGTCTGCATACCAATGATAGGAGAGACCATGTGAGGATATGACAGAGCCAAGTGACTTGGTGTATAGCGAGAAAAGGAGAGGGCCTAGAACAGAGCCCTGGGGGACACCAGTGGTGAGAGCACGTGTTGCGGAGACAGATTCTCGCCACGCCACCTGGTAGGAGCGACCTGTCAGGTAGGACGCAATCCAAGCGTGGGCCGCGCCGGAGATGCCCAACTCGGAGAGGGTGGAGAGGAGGATCTGATGGTTCACAGAATCAAAGGCAGCCGATAGGTCTAGAAGGATGAGAGCAGAGGAGAGAGAGTTAGCTTTAGCAGTGCGGAGCGCCTCCGTGACACAGAGAAGAGCAGTCTCAGTTGAATGACTAGTCTTGAAACCTGACTGATTTGGATCAAGAAGGTCATTCTGAGAGAGATAGCAGGAGAGCTGGCCAAGGACGGCACGTTCAAGAGTTTTGGAGAGAAAAGGAAGAAGGGATACTGGTCTGTAGTTGTTGACATCGGAGGGATCAAGTGTAGGTTTTTTCAGAAGGGGTGCAACTCTCGCTCTCTTGAAGACGGAAGGGACGTAGCCAGCGGTCAAGGATGAGTTGATGAGCGAGGTGAGGTAAGGGAGAAGGTCTCCGGAAATGGTCTGGAGAAGAGAGGAGGGGATAGGGTCAAGCGGGCAGGTTGTTGGGGGACATAGAGAGTCAAAGGATATAAGGATTATAACCAGAACTGGCGGCTCGAGGTAAAGATTTTGAATGAAAAGATTGGAAATCTGTAGAGATGTTTGGCCAACAGTATGAATGGCTAATTAAGCAGCACATATAATACTACAAACCTAATACAAACCTGAGTTAGTAAGTAGCCTGTCTGGTAGAGCCGCGTGGCTTGCCTTGCTCCCTCCGACAGCCAAACAAATGGTGAGATTTAAAGTTTTTTCATTAAGGTAATGCAAAGTAATTTAACTATGTAATATGACACAATACTTTCCACAAAAAGTAAAATGTTACTTTTGTTAAATGTTACATGTTAAATGTTACAACTAATCCCAACACAATTAGTCAGC
Source organism: Salvelinus fontinalis (assembly GCF_029448725.1). Taxonomy (NCBI): domain Eukaryota; kingdom Metazoa; phylum Chordata; class Actinopteri; order Salmoniformes; family Salmonidae; genus Salvelinus; species Salvelinus fontinalis. Next base: position 42,521,025 of record NC_074676.1, on the reverse strand, counting down.
AGTTACATTTTCAAGATAAAGAACTTTCCGTAATGCAAACAAGTTGCCTTGATGCATAATTTTTAAGTGTGGTAAAATGGTGTTTATATAATTTTTCTAACATGTTTCAATCTCCACTGTTGTATTCGGTGGCCACAATCAAACAAACAAGCTTTGAGGTGGGTGACGGTTTTAAATGGGCCGCTGAAAATGGCCCCAAACAATTGCCAATTGTAAAGCAAAGCAACCATTTGGAAAACCACTATTCTCTATACAGAACGTGTATGTGAGTTTCCACTTGCCATTGTAATCCCTGAATATAACGTGGATACACAGGTGGATACACAGGTGGCTAAGGTGGATACACAGGTTTGCTGTGAGTGTGTATGGGCCATCACTGTGCTCTATTTTACATATCACTAGCTTTTGATTAACTCATAAACTTACCTCACCTGTCTTCCCCATGCAGTAAACCTGGTATTACCAACCCTCAACAGTCTTCCCCATGCAGTTAACCTGGTATTACCAACCCTCAACAGTCTTCCCCATGCAGTAAACCTGGTATTACCAACCCTCAACAGTCTTCCTCATGCAGTTAACCTGGTATTACCAACCCTCAACAGTCTTCCTCATGCAGTTAACCTGGTATTACCAACCCTCAACAGTCTTCCCCATGCAGTTAACCTGGTATTACCAACCCTCAACAGTCTTCCTCATGCAGTTAACCTGGTATTACCAACCCTCAACAGTCTTCCCCATGCAGTTAACCTGGTATTACCAACTCTCCCCAGTCTTCCCCATGCAGTTAACCTGGTATTACCAACCCTCAACAGTCTTCCCCATGCAGTTAACCTCGTATTACCAACCCTCAACAGTCTTCCCCATGCAGTTAACCTGGTATTACCAACCCCCAACAGGCTTCCCCATGCAGTTAACCTGGTATTACCAAGCCTCAACAGTCTTGCCTCTGAATCTTATACAAATGCAAAACTTTTTCCCTCTCCCGTCTCCATTACTCTCAAAGAAAAAAGGGGCCTGTGTTCTGCTATTCCCCTTACAGTAATTTCCTACCATGTACACCCACTTCTAGGCTATTGTATAAAGGTGAAAGACCAGTACATGCTCGGCAGTAAAATGTAAGTCAACACTTAGCGTGGAGGCTGTCGTATTAACAAAACGCTATCATAAGGATTGACATAACACTTTCCATGACGGATGAAAACAAATGCAATCTTTGTAATAATGCCCATAGTGTTGTTAAAATGCTTAGCTAGCTGATTGGAGCAATTTTCACTTTGAGCACCTGCCCCCCAAAAGGGTCTGTGCTTAGATGATGACCCTGTTCTTAGATGATGAAGATGATAAATGAGGAAAAGGAATGAAGATTTTTGTAGAAAGATGTTGCTGACAACGTCGACGGAGGAAGAAGGATACTCACAGAGAATGGTGAACAACAACAAATGTTAATTTAATGCATAAATGCTAGCTGCTCTATTTCTTTCATCAGTTACTCATTTCCTGGAATGTCCTTGGGCGAGGTAAACAAATAACTCACAAGATGTTTCTGAATGCAACAGGCTTCCAGGTGGACTGCTGAGGGGGGTTTTCATCCTATGTATTTCCACTATCAACTGAATGAATAGGGTTGAAGGTCATATGACTAAGGTTGAGTTTACTGTATCTTCAGTATATTATACACTATATTTTAAGAGTTTCATTCCAAAACACTATATATACATTTTCAGAAATGTTGTTAAATGTGCTTTCGTTGTTTAAAGAAATTACGAAAGAGATTGGTGTGTTTTTTTCCCTATCTAATCATGGCACAGGGTTGTTCAATGACAAATGTATTTGTTTAAAATCTATCACTTGATGGTTTGATTTCAGTGTCAAATAATCCTGTTTGTTTTAAAAAAAAGAAAATCTGCCTCACTCTCAGAGAAATAAGTAGTGCTGCTCAGTTTTACACAGTCAAATGTAATAAATAACAAAATGTTTAATAAAGAGCTGTACAAATGATACATTTGCGACATCAATATATATAAAAAATAATAATAATAAAAAAATTATTGAATACGGTAATGTGAGATCTGTGTAGAATAGCGGTCCCAGAGTAGCCAAGGGAAGTGATATGTGGGAATGAGGAGCCATACTTTAATTTATTATAAATGCAAGATTTCAGCATACATGGCTTTTCTCTAAAATAATTGTCCATAGCAGCAACATTCTGGATATGAAAACTCACAAAAATGAAGGATGACGGCGAGACTAAAGCTCAGCCCCTCAATAGGGTTCCTACTGCAGCTAAACCTAGTCCTAAATGCTAAACAGCATAACTAGGGATTACCCCTTTTCCAGCTTTAAACAGAGCCTAACTCTCCCCTTACTGGGACTATAGAGAGTCAAACAAAACAGCCTAAATCAACGGCCTGTACATTCAAGACAGCACACAAACAAACTGCTATAGAGCACATTGTAAAATGGTGCTCAATCCCAAGCTGAGAGAAAAGGACAATGTTTATCTCTTTGCTCCTCAACCCCACCCACACTTATTAACCAATGAAAATGAGCATTTCATTAAAATAACTTTACTAATTAGACCAGATAACACTATGGAAAACATGATTTAAAGATAGTTAAATGAAATAGAACATGATTAGAACTAGAAGACTGAAAGCATGGGTGAACTACACACTAATTATCTTTTTCCTTTAACTGGAACAGGCTCAGATCCACAACTTTTGCGTGAAGAAAAGACGCCGAAAAAGGGGCCGCAGGTCGGGCATCCTTCTGAGAATCCGGAGGCGAACGAGTAAACTCCCACTACCTTCCATCCTTCTTGCTAACGTGCAATCATTGGAAAATACAATTGATGAACTACGATTAAGATTATCCCACCAACAGGACATTAAAAACTGTAACATCTTGTGTTTCACCAAGATGTGGCTGAACGAAGATACGGACAATATAGAGCTAGCGGGATATTCCATGCACCGGCAGAACAGAGACGCTACCTCTGCTAAGATGAGGGGTGGAGGTGTGTGTCTTTTTGTCAATAACAGCTGGTGCGCAATGTCTAATATTAATGAAGTCTCGAGATATTGCTCGCCTGAGGTAGAGTACATTATGATAAGCTGAACACTGGACACTATCCACAGCTGGACACTATCCAAAGCTGGACACTATCCACCAATATCAAGGTAAGACCCAGATGCCGACTGTCGAAGTAACAATGTTTATTGTAGCAACAGGGACAGGCAAAGACAGGTCAACACAGGCAGGGGGCGAAAATCCAGGGTATGGCAAAGGTACAGGACGGCAGGCGGACTAAGGGTCAGGGACAGGCAGAGTTCAGTAATCCAGAGGTGGAGCAAGGTACAGGGCGACAGGCAGGCTCAGGGTCAGGCAGAGAGGTCAGGCAGGCGGGTACAAGGTCAGGACAGGCATAGGTCAAAAACCAGGAGGACGAGGAAAGAGAGGCTTGGAAACAATGGGAGCTGACAGGAAAACCGCTGGTTAGCTTGAACGAACAAGACGAACTGGCAACAAACAGACAGAGAACACAGGTATAAATACACAGGGGATAATAGGGAAGATGGGGAACACCTGGAGGGGGGTGGAGACACAAGGACAGGTGAAACAGATCAGGGCGTGACAACCAAGAGTTCTCATCTGTATTATTCGTAGCCGTCTATTTACCACCACAAAACGAAGCTGGCACTAAGATCGCTCTCAATCAACTCTATAAGGCCATAAGCAAAGAAGAAAATACTCACCCAAAAGCGGCGCTCCTAGTGGCCAGGGACTTTAATGCAGGCAAACATAAATCAGTTTTATCACATTTTTACCAGCATGTCACATATGCAACCAGGGAAAACAAAATCCTAGAACACCTTTACTCCACACACAGAGACGCATGCAAAGCTCTCCCCCGCCCCCCATTTGGCAAATTTCACCATAATTATATCCTCCTGATTCCTGTTTACAAGCAAAAATTAAAGCAGGAAGTACCAGTGACTCGTTCAATACGGAAGTGGTCAGATGACGCGGATGCTACACTACAGGACTGTTTTGCTAGCACAGTTCCGAGATTCATCCAATGGCATTGAGGAGTACACAACCTCAGTCATTGGCTTCATCAATAAGTGCATCAATGACTTCGTCCCCACAGTGACTGTACGTACATATCCCAACCAGAAGCCATGGATTACAGGCAACATCCGCATCGAGCTAAAGGCTAGAGCTGCCGCTTTCAAGGAGCGGGAGACTAATCTGGATGCTTATAAGAAATCCCGCTTTGCCCTCAGACGAACCATAAAACAGGCAAAGCATCAATACAGGATTAAGATTGAATCCTACTACACTGGTTCTGAAGCTCATCGGATGTGGCAGGGCTTGAAAACTATTACAGACTACAAAGGGAACCCCAGACGTGAGCTGCCCAGTGACGCAAGCCTACGAGATGAGCTAAATTCCTTTTATGCTCGCTTCAAGGCAAGCAACATTGAAGCATGCACAAGAGCACCAGCTGCTCTGGATGACTGTGTGATAACACTCTCGGTAGCCAATGTGAACAAAACCTTTAAACAGGTCAACATTCACAATGACGCTGGGCCAGACGGATTACCAGAACGTTTACTCAAAGCATGTGCGGACCTACTGTCAAGTGTCTTCACTGACATTTTCAACCTTTCCCTGACGAGTCTAACACCTACATGTTTCAAGCAGACCACCATAGTCCCGATGCCCAAAGAAGCGAAGGTAACCTGCCTAAATGATTACCACCCCGTGGCACTCACGTCGGTAGCCATGAATTGCTTTGAAAGGCTGGTCATGGCTCACATCAACATCATCCTCCCGGACACACTAGACCCACTCCAATTTGCATACAGCCCCAACAGATCCACCGATGGCACCATCTCAATCGCACTCCACACTGCCCTTTCTCACCTGGACAAAAGGAACACCTATGTGAGAATGCTGTTCATTGACTAGAGCTCAGCGTTCAACACCATAGTGCCCACGAAGCTCATCACTAAGCTAAGGACTCTGGGACTAAACACCTCCCTCTGCAACTGGATCCTGGACTTCCTGACATGCCTCCCACAGGATGTAAGAGTAGGCAACAACACATCTGCCATGCTGATCCTCACACAGGGGCCCCTCAGGGGTGTATATTTAGTCCCCTCCTGTATTCCCTGTTCACCCAAGACTACGTGGCCAAACACGACTCCAACACCATCATTAAGTTCCGACGACACAACAGTGGTAGGCCTGATCACGGACAACGATGAGGCGACCTATAAGGAGGAGGTCAGAGAACTGGCAGTGTGGTGCCAGGACAACAACCTCTCCCTCAACGTGAGCAAGACAAAGGAGCTGATCGTGGACTACAGGAAAAGGCGGGCCAAACAGGCCCCCATTAACATCGACGGGGCTGTAGTGGAGCAGGTCGAGAGTTTCAAATTCCTTGGTGTCCACATCACCAACGAACTATCATTGTCCAAACATACCAAGACAGTCGTGAAGGCACGACAAAACCTTTCCCCTTCAGGAGACTGAAAAGATTTGGCTTGGGTCCCCAGATCCTCAAAATGTTCTACAGCTGCACCATTGAGAGCATCCTGACCGGTTGTATCACCGCCAGTTGCATCACCGCCTGGTATGGCAACTGTTCGGCATCTGACCATCTGACATCACTGGGGCCAAGCTGTCTGCCTTCCAGGACCTATATAATAGGTGTCAGAGGAAAGCCCATAAAAGACTCCAGTCACCCAAGTTATAGGCTGTTCTCTGCTACCGCACAGCAAGTGGTACCGGCGCAAGTTTAGGACCAAAAGGCTCCTCAACAGCTTCTACCTTCAAGCCATCGGACAATATACATTGACCCCCCCCTCCTCCCTCCCTCCCTCCCTTTTGTACACTGCTGCTACTCGCTGTTTGTTTGTTACCTATGCATTGTCACTTCGCCCCCACCTACATGTACAGATTACCTCAACTTGCCTGTACCCCCGCACACTGACTCGGTACCCCCTGAATATAGCCTCTGTTATTCTTATTGTGTTACTTTTGATTATAACTTTTGATTTTAGTTTACTTGGTAAATATTTTCTTCTTCTTGAACTGCACTGTTGGTTAAGGACTTGCAAGTAAGCATTTCACGGTAAAGTCTACACTTGTTGTATTCGCCGCATGTGACAAATAATGTTGGATTTGATTTGATTTTGATTTGATTTGAATGGTCTACACCTGGGTTAAACCTGAGCAACCTCCTCGGTAGCAAGCAATTAAGGTCAGGAACACAAACTGGTAGATAGTTATGCACGTTAATGGACTAGTGCATTTTATCCAAACCACACATGTATATACATTTAAGCATTTTAGATAATATTTACTTCATGAAATACATTTTACAGACCTTTTAAAATGATGATGATGCCAGTCTAAGGCTGCCTCAACACAATCTGTAAGTAAAACAGATTTTTTTTATCCACAGCGATATACTGTAAATTCATTCATCTTAAAATAGCTAGGTAAGACAACCATACAATTACATACACATCTAAAATCTATTAATAAAAAAATTATCTGAGAACAGTAATATTGTACACACACATGAAGGTACCCAAATGTGAAAAAAATTGTGGCTATAGTGTTTTGGAAATAATCTCTTCATTTAGTATTAGTATTTATTATGATGTTTCCTGGGGTCCAATATACAGTCTTCAATACGATAACAACAGCCACCAAGAGATAAAGCTATGCAGCGCAGGTGTGAGTGGGGCTTTTTGAACCACCATCACAGCGGAACAAATAGTGCATTGTATCGAGACAACGTCTTTGTCAAACTTGTCTATGCCTGGCTTCCCTGCTCTGTTATTTTGCATTGTAACATGTCAAACAGATGTTTCGGGAAGATATACAACCCGGTGCTATGCTCCAGCGACACTCAGAGAATGACAATCCTTGGCTGTTTAGGTGTGCATGCATGGGAATGTTTAATTAAGGTTGTAACAAATGTCATGCTGCGGAGGATTAGAAATGTGTTGGTTTTTTTTTTGGGGGGGGGGGGCCCGAGGGATATCTCTGAGAAGGAAACACTTAGATTAACAATAGCTGTGAGAAAAACTATTTATGTCTCTCTGAGTATCAGTAGCTCTTAATAATCTCTCTTAATTTGATAAATTAAACTGTCTAAAACAGGAAGTAACTGGGAGTAATACGCTGACGTTGTATTAAGTAGTTTTCTGTCCTTTATTATCTACCATTAATGATTGGCAAAAAGATGTTCATCTGAAACTGAATAAAGTGAGATTTCTGACAGTAAGTGTATGCCATCAACAAAACCAACCAGCAACCTCACACCGTCTTGATCTCCTCTGACATACATCCAATATGCCTGTCCCCTGACAAGTCAATTAAAATATTGATTCAATCCCACTTCTGGGGAATTCCGCTGCTGTAGTGGTGACACTAGCTACACAATGATGATCATTTGTGGTCGTACCTTAACATTGATTGGTTCATAAACACCGTTATGACAATCATCCATCTTTATGGACTTTGACCCCAATAAAGAAACACATAGAGTGCCAGGTATACATACATTCAACTGAAGGCTGCTAATTCTCTTTCCCCGGGATACCAAGACAGCACATGGAGGCAGCCATTTTGCATTTGTTGCAGTGGTGCCTAAGTGAAAAATGTGATTCCAGTCTGCGTGGCTCTGGGTAATTACAGCACCTTTGTTACCCAGCGCCATCCTCTGACAGCGTTCTAATGGATTTCGCACCCACGCTCCGCAAACACCTGTCAGCGCCCTCGCAAGGGGAGTGTGCGTTTCTTTTTACAATTTGGTCATTATTTCATTATTCATGCTGTGCATTCATTCTGTCTCCCCTCGGCTCATTCTGTCTCCCCTCGGCTCATTGTGTCTCCCCTCGGCTCATTCTGTCTCCCCTCGGCTCATTCTGTCTCCTCTCTTCCTTTGGCTGAGCAAGGGAAGGAGCGAGTGTGACACGAAAAATGAATTGGCTGTTATTAAAACTGAGACAGCTAGTTATGCAGAGAGAAGGAGAGAAGGAAGGAGAGAGAGTGAGTGTATATGAACGAGAAGGCGTTTTCTACTTCATTTGTGAGTCACAACGAATAGTGTGAGATGAAAGCTCTGAAGCGTTTGCTTTTAGTTAAGTTGGTCTTTCCGCAGGTTTTGAAGAACATAGCTACCATCTGAATAGGCTGTCAGTGGAATAAACAAAGCAGAACTAATTGAGAAGAGATACCCTTGACTAAGGCAAGCTATTGAAACAACTTGACCTTTCACAGTCATTATCTGAGTATGAAGGATGATTGATAAGCAAATTGTGCCCCATTCAATAGGGCCGAGCTATTGCTTTTGTAACAGAAACGCTATCAAATCATTATTCCTGGTGTGAGTTTATCACAAGGTAAGTAAGATGATAGGTATCCTATCAGCTGAAATATAATTGAACTGGTAGAACTTAAGATAAAAGATTGTCATTTATGACAACAGTCCAGTTGTGGTTGTCTGTTTACCTATGATATGCTACTGTTTTGCACAAAAATCAACAACTTAAGTGAAATGATCAACAACAACAAGAGTGTGTGACTTTTTAAGTTCCTCGGCGTACAAATCACGGACAAACTGAAATGGTCCACCCACACAGACAGTTTGGTGAAGAAGGCGCAACAGCGCCTCTTCAACCTCAGGAGGCTGAAGAAATGTGTCTTGTCACCTAAAACCCTCACAAACTTTTACAGATGCACAATTGAGAGCATCCTGTCGGGCTGTATCACCACGGCAACTGTACCGCCCACAACAGCAAGGCTCTCCAGAGGGTGGTACGGTCTGCACAACGCATCACTGGGGGTAAACTACCTGCCTTTCAGGACACCTACAGCACCCCATGTCACAGGACGGCCAAAAAGATAATCAAGGACAACAACCACCCTTGCCCCTGTCTGTTCACCCCGCTACCATCCAGAAGGCGAGGTCAGTACAGGTGCATCAAAGCTGGGACCGAGAGACTGAAAAACAGCTTCTATCTCAAGGCCATCAAACTGTTAAACAGCCATCACTAACACAGAGAGGCTGCTGCCTTCATACAGACTTGAAATCATTGTCCACTTTAATAAATGGATCACTAGCCACTTTAATAATGCCACTAATAATGTTTACATATCTTGCATTACTCATCTCATATGTATATACTGTATTTTATACCATCTATTGCCTCTTGCCTATGACGCTCTGTCATTGCAAATCCATACATTTATATATTCTTATTTCATTAATTTACTTAGATTTGTGTGTATTAGGTAGTTGTTGTGGAATTGTTAGATCACATGATATTGCTGCACTGTCGGAAGTAGAATTACAAGCATTTCGCTACACTCGCAATAACATCTGCTAACCATGTGTATGTGACCAATAAAATTTGATTTGATGTTACGCATTGAATCAGCAATTTTTTGAAAGCCCCCAAATAATTTATAATTGACAATAACTACACTAGTAGCAAGCAAGCTGTGAATAACCAACCATTATCAAGATAAACGATAGGACATTGCTTGTTATGGCAACAACGCAGATTATACTTCCATAAAGAGTTTTGAAATGCTAGGCTGGTCACTATGGTGATTTCCGCCCAGTTAAGATCTGCTCTTAAGACCCAGCCTCAGATAAGACAAAGCCTCAGATACAACGTCCTCTTCAGCCTCTCCCACTTCTCAGTTCAGGGGCTCCGGCTCCACTGGGATAACATTGTCCTCATCACGGCGCTCATAGATCAGTACTGCTGTGGGTTCCAGAACACCACTGTCATCAATAGTGTCCTTCTTCACCTCATCAGCTGGTTCAAGATCTTCAAGGTTTCCTTCTTCCCGTTAACCTTACTGGACACAGGAGAGGATTGGTTATACTTGGGTTCAAAAGACTGGCCTACACACTGTGCCAACCACTGGACAACTTCTTTCCACAAGTCACAAATTGTCCATTTGGGGTATAAGCTCACTTTGTCCCTCAGCCTTTCACCTAGGGTCTGGTCATGGATACCATCCCAAAATTGATCATGAAGGTCTTTATAAGATTTAGCACTAGCTTGCCCATCATTTATTACAATCTGATACATTATTATCATCAAGGCATGAGAATAATCCAGGAGGGACTCTCCTTCTCGTTGCTTACAATTAAAAAACAAACAACACACTCCCTCTCCCCTAGGGGCAGAACATCCCAGCAACACGATCCCTCTCCCCTTGGGGCAGAACATCCCAGCAACACACTCCCTCTCCCCTAGGGGCAGAACATCCCAGCAACACGCTCCCTCTCCCCTTGGGGCAGAACATCCCTGCAACACACTCCCTCTCCCCTAGGGGCAGATATTTGAGTAAGGGGAGTCTGCTCTGTCCAATTTACCTGAAAACGTTGGTACCTTATGATCCTGTTGGATGTACACAACCTCCTTCCTCACAGTCACAACGGCAGTGGACCCAACACCGCTAGCAGACCTGGATGCATCGGACGCTGGTGTCACGCCCTGACCATAGAGAGCTGTTTATTCTCTATGTTGTTTGGGTCGGGGTGTGATTAAGGGTGGGTTATCTAGGGGAATTGTATATATATGTTGGCCTGATATGGTTCCCAATCAGAGGCAGCTGTTTATCGTTGTCTCTGATTGGGGGTCATATTTAGGTAACCATTTCCCCATTGTAGTTGTGGGATCTTGACTATGTTTGTGTGTAGTTGCTTTCTGCACTGCATGTAGCTTCACGTTTCCTTTAGTTGCTTTATTGTTTTTGTGCTTTAAGTTTCTCTTCTAAATTAAGGATGGAAACGTACCACGCTGCGCCTTGGTGCAATCTTTATGACGAGTGTGACAGCTGGTGGTGGTCTCTGCAGCTGTTGTTCTAAGTCCAGTATGTGGTTCTCCATTTCCCCTCTGGTAGGCTCCATGGTCCTTCCCTGAAGCGACTTGGGCAGAAGAGAATAGACAAGGCACTGGATCCCCTCAGCTGTGGTCAAGGCCCACTGCTGCTCTACTACCCCTTTCACAATTCCGAAATTATATATATATATTTTTAAAGTCAACCACTTCCCATTTAATTCACTCTGGCAAATTTTACTCATCCTGCCAACAACACCAATGTGAACTGTACAATGCCACTTTTTTGTTACACAAGGGGAGGCCTTGGAACAAGTTAAACACAGGTCTGTCAAATAACAGATATAAAACAGATTGAACAAAAATGCCAGGGTTTATTACAACAAGAGCAATAAATTGCAATACAAAAGAGTCAACAGTATCCCCCAATCCACCCACAGCTAGGACTAGGTACATAAGAGTCACCAGTATCCCCCAATCCACCCACAGCTAGGACTATGTACATAAGAATCACCAGTATCCCCCAATCCACCCACAGCTAGGACTATGTACATAAGAATCACCAGTATCCCCCAATCCACCCACAGCTAGGACTAGGTACATAAGAATCACCAGTATCCCCCAATCCACCCACAGCTAGGACTAGGTACATAAGAGTCACCAGTATCCCCCAATCCACCCACAGCTAGGACTAGCTACATAAGAGTCACCAGTATCCCCCAATCCACCCACAGCTAGGACTAGGTACATAAGAGTCACCAGTATCCCCCAATCCACCTACAGCTAGGACTAGGTACATAAGAGTCACCAGTAACCCCCCCCAATCCACTCAGTGGCGAGGACTAAAGCCTAGAAAGCACAAACAATGAATCAGTACCAGGACCACAATATATTTAATAAAACAGGACGTAAGGCTGGCATGTTAAGCACTTCTAGAAGAAAACATGCACATTTTAAAATATATTCACACTCGTTGTAAGATAGCACACTCAATTGTACACTCCTTAGGATAACACTCTCTGAAAGTTAACACTCGTGGTCATCAGTATGCGAAAGCACACTTGTGAATTCATAAGACTGGCTCCTGTTTCTATTCAAAATAGCCCCTTCAAACGACAGCCAACGCCTCACAAGTCCTCAACTGGCAGCTTCATTAAATAGTACCCGCAAAACACCAGTCTCAATGTCAACAGTGAAGAGGCGACTCCGGGATGCTGGCCTTCTAGGCAGAGCTGCAAAGAAAAGGCCATATCTCAGACTGGCCAATAAAAAGAAAAGATGGGCAAAAGAACACAGACACTGGACAGAGGAACTCTGCCTAGAAGGCCAGCATCCTGCAGTCGCCTCTTCACTGTTGACATTGATACTGGTGTTTTGCGGGTACTATTTAATGAAGCTGCCAGTTGAGGACATGTGAGGCGTCTGTTTCTCAAACTAGACACTCTAATGTACTTGTCCTCTTGCTCAGTTGTGCACTGGGGCCTCCCACTCATCTTTCTTTTCTGGTTAGAGACAGTTTGAGCTGTTCTGTGAAGGGAGTAGTACACAGCGTTGTACGAAATCTTCAGTTTCTTGGCAATTTCTCACATGGAATAGTCTTCATTTCTCAGAACAATAATAGACTGACTAGTTTCAGAGGAAGGGTCTTTGATTTTAGCCATTTTGAGCCTTTAATCAAACCCACAAATGCTGATGCTCCAGATACTCAACTAGTCTAAAGAAGGCCAGTTTTATTGCTTCTTTAATCAGAACAACAGTTTTCAGCTGTGCTAATATAATTGCAAAAGGGTTTTCTAATGATCAATTAGCCTTTTTAAATTATAAACTTAGCTAACACAACGTGCAATTGGAACACAGGAGTGATGGTTGCTGATAATGGCTCTCTGTACGTCTATATAGATATTCCATTAGAAAAATAAACCGTTACCAGCTACAATAGTCATTTACAACATTAACAATGTCTACACTGTATTTCTGATCAATTTGATGTTATTTTAATGGCCAAAAAATGTGCTTTTCATTCAAAAACAATAACATTTCTACGTGACCCCAAAGTTTTGAATGGTAAGGAATAGTAATGTGTTGTCTGATGTTTATTTACCTTTGGAATCTGACTCCATGACAGGTCATGTTGGGGTGACTGTTAGCTGTGAATTTCCTGGTGTGTAAATTCATGTTTTATGTGGCATAACGTGGGAGGCATAGCCACACTGTCAGTTATTAGGAGATGTACACGACTTCAAAAAATGCCTCGGGGGCACCATTTAGGTATGTCATTGGCAGTCAGATGATGATATGGTGGATTTGCTGGTAATTCATTCTTGGCGAGTATTATTTGGCATGAATGCGGATGACGGATCGCTTTATGGACTTTTCTATACGTCCCCTGTTGGTGCTTGGATCATGTCAAGCCCAGAACAGAGAGCTGCCACAGGGGGTAAAGACAGCAACTGAAAGGGCAGTAATTTAACATTCATATACTGTTCAGTATACTCACCATTGTACTGTATATCATAGGGATTTAGGCAACCTAATCCATGTTTACCTGGATTGATGTATGCCAACAGTGATTGCTTAGATGATAATTAGGAGTTTCTAAGCAAGTACCTTGAAGCCAGATGTAACTAGATGAGCATTTTTATAAAGATGTTTTAACATTTTGATAACATTTTATCTTGAATACGTATTATTAAGCATTGTAAAGTAAAACATGTTAAAATAATGGATTACACTTAAATAAGCCCGATACAGGGCATTTGCTCAGGACCACAATCCAATGCCCCATCCTATAGCTGTAACGGAGTCAAGAACGTACCTTAACATCGCTCCGCAGCAGTCTTCATTTTCTCAACAGTAACTACGATGACAACTATCTAGTATTCCTGACTAAAACTATGACGATAACGCGACGCCTTGGTAAAAAAAAAAACGATAACTATTACAAATTACTTTTGATTTTAGTCAACGAAAATGTGACAAGACGAGAATTCCACGTAAGGCTAATGGACATTTAATTTGACATGAAGCTCCTCTTCATCTGTGGTCTCCAACGGTCTGATAGAGCTGATCTACCTGAGAAGCCAGGACACTTGACTTGTAACTTACCTCAACTAGAAACAATGTTTACTCTGACTTTCATGTAGGCTATTTTTGCTTTGATCACATCAGAAGCTCTATTTTCCCATGTTCGCTGTAATTGTAAATGAGAACTTCTCAACTTGCCTACCTGGTTAAATAAAGGTGAAATAAAAAAATAAAAAAATCTTCCACAATATCAATGTTGCCAGCTAAGGCATTCTAGGGTATAGTAAGCCTAGTTGGATAAGGCTATCTGAATGCGCACGATGGAAGTTAGAGGTAGCCTAAATATTCATTATTTAATGTAAAAAAATACACAGACTTGTCACGCCCTGACTATAGAGAGCTTTTTATTCTCTATGTTGGGTAGGTCGGGGTGTGATTTAAGGGTGGGTTATCTAGGTGAATTATATTTCATGTTGGCCTGGTATGGTTCCCAATCAGAGGCAGCTGTTTATCATTGTCTCTGATTGGGGATCATATTTAGGTAGCCATTTCCCCATTGAGCTTTGTGGGATCTTGTCTAGGTATAGTTGCCTGTTAGCCCTACTCTGAGCTTCACGTTTCGTTTGTTCGCTTTATTGTTTTTGTTCTTTAAGTTTCTCTTCCAAATAAAAGGATGGAAACATACCACGCTGCATCTTGGTCCAGTTATTATGACGAACGTGACAGGACTATTATGTGACTAAAATGGCTGTGACCAAACATAACATATACTAAATGGAGTGTCTTGGTTTTACGTACAGAATAATACAAAATGCTCTGAGACCAGGTTGGTCACACAGAGGAGATGTGGGAATGATCCCCTGGCTCTTCTTCCAAACATGCTCATTTGGTTTCCTACTTAAAATAGACGTAGTGTTTTTGTTTTCTACATGTATGCCACCATACACATTACAGAAGTACTCTCTTGCCATCTTTCCCCCATCCTCGGAGATGAGCTATTTCTAGTCGCTAATCTGATGGAAAAACATTGTCTGGGTTCTAATGTATCTTTCTCATTCCTGACACAACAGGTTAAGTAACCAAAGAAAGGAGGCAGAATTGGAAATATTTATAATAGCTACAGTTATTAAATATTTTTTTAAGTACAGTGGGTGGAAGTGTTTGCACACACAGATATATTACATCATATACGAATATGAACAATGAAGGCAATTACAAAGCCAAGAAAACAGCCTACATTCCACATAATGGCGTTTTTGTTAAGCCAACACAGAGACCGTTTCTTTGTAGCCTGTTGTTGTGGAGTCATCAAAATAACCATGATCTTAAAAACTGTGCAGACCAAA
The DNA here is from genome assembly GCF_029448725.1 of Salvelinus fontinalis. Lineage (NCBI taxonomy): Eukaryota > Metazoa > Chordata > Actinopteri > Salmoniformes > Salmonidae > Salvelinus > Salvelinus fontinalis. Next base: position 42,505,772 of record NC_074676.1, on the reverse strand, counting down.
CAGTGAAAATACACATTTTGAACATCATCAATAAATCATCTATTGCATCGTGACTGATTCAGTTAGATCAAAACATGTGGGGATGGAGCATTCTGCATCTCATCGCTCACAGTCACAGGTGAATCATCCACAAAGGCTCCTCTGGGAGGTGAATCATCCACAAAGGCTCCTCTGGGAGGTGAATCATCCATTAAGGCTCCTCTGGGAGGTGAATCATCCATTAAGGCTCCTCTGGGAGGTGAATCATCCATTAAGGCTCCTCTGGGAGGTGAATCATCCACAAAGGCTCCTCCGGGAGGTGAATCATCCATTAAGGCTCCTCTGGGAGGTGAATCATCCATTAAGGCTCCTCTGGGAGGTGAATCATCCATTAAGGCTCCTCTGGGAGGTGAATCATCCACTAAGGCTCCTCTGGGAGGTGAATCATCAGCAAAGGCTCCTCTGGGAGGTGAATCATCCATTAAGGCTCCCCTGGGAGGTGAATCATCCATTAAGGCTCCTCTGGGAGGTGAATCATCCATTAAGGCTCCTCTGGGAGGTGAATCATCCACTAAGGCTCCTCTGGGAGGTGAATCATCAACAAAGGCTCCTCTGGGAGGTGAATCATCCATTAAGGCTCCCCTGGGAGGTGAATCATCCATTAAGGCTCCTCTGGGAGGTGAATTATCCATTAAGGCTCCTTTGGGAGGTGAATCATCCATTAAGGCACCTCTGGGAGGTGAATCATCCATTAAGGCTCCTCTGGGAGGTGAATCATTCATTAAGGCTCCTCTGGGAGGAGAATCATCCATTAAGGCTCCTCTGGGAGGCGAATCATCCATTAAGGCTCCTCTGGGAGGTTAATCATCCATTAAGGCTCCCCTGGGAGGTGAATCATGCATTAAGGCTCTCCTGGGAGGTGAATCATCCATTAAGGCTCCTCTGGGAGGTAAATCATCCATTAAGGCTCCTCTGGGAGGTGAATCATCCATTAAGGCTCCTCTGGGAGGTGAATCATCCATTAAGGCTCCTCTGGGAGGTGAATTATCCATTAAGGCTCCTTTGGGAGGTGAATCATCCATTAAGGCACCTCTGGGAGGTGAATCATCCATTAAGGCTCCTCTGGGAGGTGAATCATCCATTAAGGCTCCCCTGGGAGGTGAATCATGCATTAAGGCTTCCCTGGGAGGTGAATCATCCATTAAGGCTCCTCTGGGAGGAAAATCATCCATTAAGGCTCCTCTGGGAGGCGAATCATCCATTAAGGCTCCTCTGGGAGGCGAATCATCGATTAAGGCTCCTCTGGGAGGTTAATCATCCATTAAGGCTCCCCTGGGAGGTGAATCATGCATTAAGGCTCCCCTGGGAGGTGAATCATCCATTAAGGCTCCTCTGGGAGGTAAATCATCCATTAAGGCTCCTCTGGGAGGTGAATCATCCATTAAGGCTCCTCTGCTAGGTGAATCATCCATTAAGGCTCCTCTGGGAGGTGAATCATCCATTAAGGCTCCTCTGGGAGGACTATCTATGAACTATTTTAGTCAGAACACTAAAGCGAGGTGCCGCTCGCTATTTCGAACTTTAAAAATAGTATTGTTTCAACTGTTCATATTTTCCTTTATAGGAATTCAAACAGAGGATTTGTAAAGCGTCTCTGTGAATTCTGCCGCCCACGTAACTAGCGGCGCCACGGGGGCCCTCGTTCAGTGATGCTGGTGTGTGCTAGAGAGACAGGTGGGCGTTCATGGCTTTACCTCCATCTGAATGGCCTCTACATCTAGTCACTGTTTTATAATTGGCCGTTAGAGTGATCATCGAAGAGATTAAGTGAAACAAGCTAAATAGGCTTCCATTGACCCAGGTTTATTCTACAAAAGTAATGTTGCAAAAAAAATCTTTGCGATGTATAATGGAAACGACAGATACAGCAGACATTTTCCAAAGATCAACAAAATTTGAATCCATTTGACAGAGGTTGATTTTTCTTTTGTCAAACTTTCCTTATTGCAACAAATGATGGTGGAAACTTTGTTTAAAAAAAATGTAAGGTTTGCGATGCATTTGATGTCATGGCCCCAGTTCCATTTGCAAAATAAGTACATTTCTGCACAAAATTCATAGCATAATATGTAAGCATGTAAACATGAGTCACAGTGAGCTCTAAGCAAAATAGCCAGACAGGAAGTTGACAATAGCTTATTATGAATAATACATTTTATTTCTATGGTTGCAGTCCTCAGAGATTGAATTGCATTTCGTAATTTAATCAGATCCAATGATTTACCGCCCATAGGGCAGGCTAGTTTCATTTTAAACGCATAGGCTTACTGCTTGCAAATAAAAATTCTTTGCAGGACCAAGATTGTCCTGACTTTCAAGAAAGCCTGAAATGCTTTGCCTTAATATTCTGGTTGGCGGGATGCAAGTTTCACTATCCAATTGTTTCAGATCTACAGAAGTGCAAAGTTCACCGTGGCCATTTGTTGCCACATGATAATTATTAGAATATGGCAAATATTAGTCAATTGTTGCATTCTATCCATGCTGGCTTTTGCAGGCTACCTGAGACATAGCAGCCAAAAAATAAAGTAAGGGAGGCTTTTTTTGTGTTGCTGTGCCTTCAGAAAGTATTCACGCCCCTTGGCTTTTTCCACATTTGTTGTGTTACAACCTGAATTTATATTTTTTTGTCACTGGCCTCCACATAATATCAAAATGAAATTATATGTTTTTTTAAATTTCTACAAATTAATAAAAATTAAAAGCTGAAATGTCTTGAGTCAATAAGTATTCTACCTCTTTGTTATGGCAAGCCATAAATAAGTTCAGGAGTAAATATATAATTAACAATTTACATAATAAGTTATATGGAATAGTAATGCTGAACATGATTTTTGAATGACTACCACATCTCTGTACCTCACACATACAGATAATTGTAAGGTTCTTCAGTTGAGCATTGAATTTAAAACACAGATCCAAACACTAAGACCAGGAAGGTTGTTCAATGTCTCGCAAGAAAGGGTGCCTAAAATGTTTTAAAGACATTGAATAACCCTTTGAGCATGGTGAAGTTATTACTTACACTTTGGATGTTGACAAAGATACAGACGTCCTTCATAACTCAGTTGCCAGGGAGGAAGGAAACTGCTCTTGGATTTCACCATGAGGCCAATGGTGACTTTAAACAGTTACAGAGATTAATGGCTGTGACAGAAAACTGAGGATGGATCAACCCAGTAGTTACTCCACAACACTAACCTAATTGACAGAGTGAAAAGAAGGAAGCCTGTACAGAATACAAATATTCCACAACATGCATCCTGTTTTCAACAAGGCACTAAAGTGATACTGTCCAAAAAATGGACAAAGCAACTTTTTGTATTGAATACAAAGTGTTATGTTTGGGGCAAATCCAACACAACACATTCACAACCACTCTCCATTTTTTCAAGCATATAGGTGGCTGCATGATGTTATGGGTATGCTTGTAATTGTTAAAGACTAGGGAGTTTTTCAGGATAACAAAATAAATGGAATAGAGCTAAGCACAGTCAATATCCTACAGGATAAGCTAGTTCAGTCTGCTTTCCAACGGGAAATGTATTCACCTTTCAGCAGGACAATAACCTAAAACACAAGGCCACATCTACATTGGAGTTGCTTACCAAGAAGACAGTGAAAGTTCCTGAGTGGCCAAGTTACTGTTTTGACCTAAGGCAAGACATTAAACTTATTCCAGTGTGTGTGTGTAGGCTACCTGCCCCTTCACCTCCCTCCAAATCATGCATAGTCTACTGGTAAAGGACATCTTTCTGTCCTTGTACTCTTGGATTTAAATTCTGCATTCAACACTGTTGATCATGATGTCCTTCTGGACAGACTGGAGAGGTGGGTTGGTGTCACAGCCGTCAAAAGAACTGGACCAAAGCGCAGTGTGGTGAGCGTACATTTTCCTTTTTATTTAGTAATGTCGCCAACAAAAACAATAAACAATACAAAACAACCACGAAGCTTAAGAGGGCTATAGTACCCCAAACAAAGACAACTTCCCACAAAGAAAGGAGGGAAAATGGCTACCTAAGTATGGTTCCCAATCAGAGACAACAATAGACAGCTGTCCTTGATTGAGAACCATACCCGGCCAAAACATAGAAATACAAAATCATAGGAAAACTAAACATAGAATGCCCACCCCAAATCACACCTTGACCAAACCAAATAGAGACATAAAAAGGCTCTCTAAGGTCAGAGCGTGACAGTTGGCCTCTCCAGTTCAGTTCCAAATTGGTTCAGGATCTATTTAACCGGTCAAGAGTTTGTCACCCTTGGTGAACATAACTCAGAGAAAATACATATCACATGTGGCGTTCCACAAGGTTCGATTTTGCGTCCGGTATTGTTCAATTTATATATGTTTCCCCTTGACAGCATTATCAGGAAGCACAGCATTGATTTGCACTGCAATTCAGACGATACACAACTTTACATTTCTGTGTCATTAGAAGATTTCAGCTCCACGGATAAATTATTAGACTATATTAGTTATTTAAATCCTTGGATGGCTCACAAATTCCTCCAGCTAAAGCAGGACAAGTTCGAGCGACTTACTGTTGGCGCAAAAGCACAAAGAGAGAGTTTTGCCGCACATTTTAATTCACGGGCAATAAAGATTAAACACCAGGTAAAATCCTAGGTGTTATTTTAGATTTTGAATCACACATTAGGAATGTGACCAAAATAGATTTTAACAACCTGAGGAACATTGCCAAGGTGCGACCGTTTCTCTCAGACTGATACAGAGAGACTCATCCACACTTTTATTACAAGCAGGCCTGAATAATGTAATGCTCTCCTGTCTGGTCTACCCAAGAAAGCCATTGGTCAACTGTAAAACATACAGAATGCTGCAGCACCGGTACTGACCAAGACCAGACGGACAGCACACATTACACCGGTTTTAATGTCTCTGCACTGGTTGCCTGTGAGTTTTAAAATTCATCTTAAGATTCTTCTATTGGTTTTTAAATCAATCCACAATCGTGCGCCACAAGACATGTCAGACATGCTTTTAAGTTTTGTGCCCAGTAAGTCCCTCAGGTTCTTTGGCACTGGCCTTTTAACTATCCCAAAGCCTAGGACCAAGAGGCATGGAGAGTGTCACGCTGGTATAAAGGGAACAGGAGATAGGCGCAGGAATGCGTAATAAGGCTTTTTATTTACCCAAATTACAGCGTGCTGTGTAAAGGCACGGGGACGAAGACCAAACAAAGATGTATACAAAAAACAGGGCAGAAACTCAAACAAAAGGGCGAGGAGGACCTTGAATAAATACACAATCACACAATGATTATCACATGGGATGAGACCCGTAATCATCTACACAATATACGCGGCACGAAAGCCAAAACAACATAGCACAGGTACTCACACGAACCAACGGACATTGGAACAATAATCGACAGGACAATGGTGAACAAAGGGCACACTTATACAATTACTAATCAACTGGGAATAGGGACCAGGTAGGCGTAATGACAGTTCCAGAGGGATCCGTGACAGAGGCAGCCTTTAGTTACTATGCCCCCAGCCTCTGGAACAGCCTGCCAGAGAACCTGAGGGGGGGCAAAAATGTGGACGTTTTAAAAGAGATCTTAAAACACATGCTTTTCCTTAGGGCGCTTTTTAGTTGTTCAATTTGTATTACTATTATTTAGTTTTTTATCCTCTTATGTTTGTTGTGTAGTAAATATTTTATTTTCATAGTTTTTTCCCCCCTGTGAAACACATTGTGTTGCATTCCATGTCTGAAATGTCCTGTATAAATAAAGCTTTTGATGATTTGATGATACTGAAGCTACTGCAGTGGTGTGTATTCATGGATGCCAAAAGAAACCAGTCTTCCCCCCAAAAATGACAAAAAATAAGAAAAAAACATATAAAATAATGTATCTTTCATCCCTCTGTGTTTCATAATTTTCCGTCTATTCGCAAGAGGCTGAATATATCTCACCGGAGAAAGCATCCAAGCAAGCGAAACAGCGCCCCTCTGTCTCTGTATGTGTAGACTATCTGTCTGATTCTGTCTGGTCATAAAGAGTATGACATTGTTGCCGCCCCTAGTATTGAATGCAAGGGAAGCTAGCGAGCATTTGGCCTCCCTTGATAAAAAAAAAAGTTGACAATAATAGCCAATCAGCGTTGAGCTAGACTGAGCGAGCTCAGCTGTGAATGGTCCTGGCACACCAAAAACATAGTGTCAAGGGAAGCCAGTTTGGATTTGGCTTCACCCCAATCACATCACTTCGAGAGCCATTCATCATTGACAGAAACAACTTGAATTGTTGCATCTCGTTGTGTTGTTGTTCTCCGGTGGCTAGCTAGCTAGCTACATTTGAACCGGGATGGAGATAGGGATTTGGACTTATGGTTTCACCTAATTCTCTGTACTGGCCAATGATTATAACAATGATTCTGATCCAACCATAAATTCATACATTGTGCCCTTGGCCTGATAGGATGGAAGTTCAATATGTAGCTAGATGTAGAAGGCTAATGTTAACTAGCTAAAGTTGCCCATGAAATGAAGTTGGGCTAGCAAGCAAGCATTTTAGCCACGTAGCCTAGGTCAACAAAACAATCATAGACTGTTGAAACAGTCATAGACTGTTGAAACATAAAAGAGAGGAGGATGGCATTGGCGTTTCTCTACAAGTAGGATGAGTCAACATGTTATTTCTACTTGAACGAACACACTGTATACTACCCTAGAAGTGAATATACTGATTAAATGTCAATGTGTAATTGGAAATGGGCTGGCTGTTGTTCTGTTTGCATTGTGAATCTCAAGAGGTGGGGCATAAGCTCTAAAGCCCAGGGAATTTAGAATGGAAAGTCAGTTACCCTCTCCCTGTCACACAAACAGTAGAGTTGAACGTGCACACACACACACATACATACACACAAAGAGAAATCAGAACCATTTGATAGCCACATCATATTTAGCTTCCATTGATTGGACTAAATTGTTTTTGGTTTCTTTTTGTTGTCACTGTATTAGACTAAGTATAGGTGATTTGATGATGTTGAAATGTTGAAGTTGAAATGGTGATGGGATAGTGGAGGCAGCTCCTGTTTTCTTTGCGATTTGTGTTAACTCTCTGTCGTTCTAAATCCATAGTTGTTTAGTAATCTGCAAATGTCAGAAACATTAATTTGCTTGACCATGATGTAATTCATATAACTGTTTGTTACATGCAACATGCTACAGTTGAAGTCGGAAGTTTACATACACTTAGGTTGGAGTCATTAAAACTTGTTTTTCAACCACTCCACAAATTTCTTGTTAACAAACTATAGTTTAAGCAAGTCGGTTAAGACATCTACTTTGTTCATGACAAAATAAATTTTTCCAACAATTGTTTAGAGACAGATTATTTCACTTATAATAAACTGTATCACAATTCCAGTGGGTCAGAAGTTTACATACATTAAGTTGACCCTGCCTTTAAACAGCTTGGAAAATTCAAAAAAATTATGTAAACTTCCGACTTCAACTGTAGATTGTAATATGGCTTTTTTTCAGGCTTGACTTCTCCAGTGATTTTACCCACGCATCGCTACTGGCAACCACGGAACCAAAATTAAATAATATGGGAGTAATTATCCCCAGTGATTTTACCCACGCACTGCTACTGAGCTACTGACACTAAGTGTGATTCAGAAATTAGAGAGATATTTTTTATTAGTGTCACGACTCCCACCGAAGGTGGCTCCCCTGCCTGTTCGGGCGGCGCTCGGCGTCACCGGTCTACTAGCTGCCACCGATCCCCTTTACCTTTTCTGTTTGTTATGTTTTATTGGTTGCACCTGTTTCGTGTTTGAGTTTTGATTCAGGATTATTTAAGCCTGTTAGGCCCGCCTGATTTTGTGCGTGCTTGTTTTCTGTTAGTCAAGGTTTGTTGCGTGTTGTGTTCCCTATCTGTTTGTGCCCAGTTTTGGGTTGGACACTTTTGATTATGGCCTGTTGTTTTGGGTGTTTATTTTGGATACTACTATAAAGTCTGGTTTCCCCCATTATCCTCTGCTCTCTGCGCTTGACTCCGCACCCAACACTCCTGGCTGTGTGACAATTAGGGAACAATGGATTCACTTTTTCAAATGCTATTTCAGGATACTATAGTTATCACGTTTCACATTGGATTTATTAACTACAAATAGGTAAGTAGGTTTTATTAAAATAGGTTTTATTTGAATTATGGTGCATCTCCGCACACAGTCTCGTTAGCTAGCTATCCTGTAAGCTAGCTCTGGTCTAGCTCTTGAAAACTCGAGATGTTATCATGTGTAATATAATGGATCTAAGAGTCATGGCCACGGGCTAGCTCTGGTCCAACGTTAGCTAGCTCTGGTCCAACGTTAGCTAGCTCTGGTCCAACGTTAGCTAGCTCTGGTCCAACGTTAGCTAGCTCTGGTCCAACGTTAGCTAGCTCTGGTCCAATGTTAGCTAACTCATGTCCAACGTTAGTTAAGCCAACTCTCTGAAGTTCAAAGACATTCAATGTTTCTTCATAGAAGCGCTTATCCGTAGTTATAATTCTGTGGGCTTATTCAGATATTGCATGTCATAACAACAAGATGCCCAGTGCTTCATGCCCAGCACTCTCCTCAACCGCAAAGTGTTGGTCACATGTCGCACCCTGTACTATAGCTCTCCCACTCCATAGCTAGCTGCTCTAACCATTGGTGAAGTAATTAATTTAAAGTCAAGCTAGATGTAAAAAAAAAGTAGGCTACAACATAGCAGGGCTAGCTCCACAGGGATGAATCACTGACTCACTCTCTGGACCTTTTAGTAGGCTACAACATAGCAGGGCTAGCTCCACAGGGATGAATCACTGACTCACTCTCTGGACCTTTTAGTAGGCTACAACATAGCAGGGCTAGCTCCACAACGAGAAATCACTGACTCACTCTCTAGACCTTTTAGTAGGCTACTACAGAATACCATACTTACTAGGCATCAGACCAGGCCTCTATTAACCAAATAGGAAGGCTAAAGTAAGACTTAAATTGGCCCCAGACATGGAAAGATCAAATAAATGTCAATTGTGAATATGGATCGAATTCTGGGGAGGCTATGCTTGGTTTTTAATCAAATAAAAATATGTTTCTAAATACAAAGTATACAGGCACCAAAGGCACCTTAGGCTACTCTTGTTCAATGTGCATATGGGCAGTGTGCTTAACTTCTGTTTAGGCTGCATTTCCGCTATCAAAATCTATGCCATAACCAACTGTGTAACTACTAAAACCAGCTTTGGATGGTCTTAAATATTACTATCAGTGCTCCCTGAAATTAGAATTTTGTATTATGCTTTTTAGGACACATCTTAAATATTTCCACAACGCCTATCTGAGCGCAAGCGAACTGACATAAGACAGGTAAGTTGATGTACCTGGCTGGAAAATTCCAGTGTGCCAGTTTTTACATGACGAAATTGCAAACTGACATGCATTTGACGCTAGCCCTGTCTTATCTCCAGATTAAATTAGATCTCCTAAACTCCGCTGAAAATGTTTTCAAAATCGTCAATGTCTATGCTATTTTTCACTGCACAGTTTTTCACATTTCAACCATTGTGGTCATGTTTCAGTTGGAGAAATGCTACTGAGTAGTCTGATCTTGTATATCCTTAAGGACAGAAACGAGTTAAACGTGCCCTTGCAGGAACACTTTATAGTCCATTTGGGGCCTACAGTATCCTCCAAAGCCCAGTGAATCCAAGGCAGTGGTATGATGTGATCACGCACTCCCTGTGCTGTTACATTCTTTGTTTGTTGCTTACATATGTCTGTAATCATGCTGCACTCCATCTAATCTGGAGACATTCATCTCTCAAGGTAAAAATGCCTTCTTCAAACACAGGTGTCAGTGGATCATCGCTAGAGCAATTCAGAATTCCAGTTTAATCAACCCTGGAACGTTGTTACTATTCTTCCACCCCCCTCTAATCCACCTTAGCAATTACCGCCCGTCAGCCATTTTCAATATCATCTGTTTGGCCATCTCTCGTATGCTGATTTAAGGCGGACCGCCCTCGCTGTGCCTCCTCTCACCTCCTGACCATTCCATTATCCACCGCTACCTTTCCTCTTTACATGATGGATCATGGCATCCGCACGGCATCCGCATGGCCAGCCCCAACATGCAGTGCAAACATGCATCCATCACAGGTAGATTGATGACAGGGTAGGTAGTTAGGCTGAGAAGAAACTCGTTCTGGAACACATACAGCACAAGGATGAGATGGGAAGGGAACTGTGTAGTTTGGTGTGAAATGGGCCAAATGGCTGAGAAGTCGTGTACTTCTCCGGGTTCCATGTTTGACATTCAGAGCGTGGGGTGTGATTGAGGGTTGAAATAATTGCCCCTGAATGCCGCCGAGGTTTTTCCATACAAACATCCGTGCTGTTTGTTGAACCATGTAAAAATCCCCTGCCACCCCAGAAGTCATCTGTATTAAGCTAATAATTACTCTTCGCTTTCATCAAGATTTCTCAACATTTGGGGAGTATAGCTGTGGGAGGGAGTCAACAAAGAAAAGCCCAGGTCTGCAGAATGAAATAACTTCACGCGGACAGACTGCAGCTTAAGAAAGTTAATAAAAGTTAATGCACCACTAGAATCAATTAGAACCCACTCCGCCAATGCCTACCCATCGAGGAAAGGAATGAAATGGTGTTTACTTTGCTTGGTGTTTTTGGTGTTTACTTTAACCCCTTTTTAAAGGATCGTGCTTATTTATGAATCATTCTGTTGAAGTGCTCACCTTGGTCATTTCATAAGTAGCTGTGAATTGCGTTTACTCACCTTCGACTGATTTGATCGAATTCAAAGTTAATGCACAACACTGAAGTTATTCATCAGTACTTTACTGGTGACTCAGATGATTGAAAGAATGATTATGATGGTTAATTTTCGTCATGCACACAAACTATTCTCAAGAAATATCTGTGTGAACAGAAGGTATTTCACAATGAAGGCGTTTGGGTGTTGAATAGCAAGTAATTATCCTGCTTAGAATAATTAGAGATAAGCTCTTAACACCTTGAAAAGACCAGGGGATCAGGTGTAGAAATGCCACTGATATTCTGCTAGCCGTCTTTATTATGCTGATATTAGGAACACTCTGAGGATGAAACGTACTGTGCTTGGTTTGTTTGGTCTACTACCTTGTAAACAGAAAGACATGTAAAACACACTAATCCCTTTATAGAAAACCTGTGTGGAAGATGATTCATTGACTTTTATGACATTAAGTAAAAGAGGATGTGAGCAGAGAGAAACTTCCTGCCAAGTGATAGTGTTGATACGAGCATCTGAGATGAAGGTGACTGGTTTCCTTTTACAAGTTAAAAAGATGTAAGGAGAGAAGGTTATTAGAGGTAGCAGAGGAGGAGAGAGACAGAAAGAGAGCGGTGGATGATGAAAAGAGACTGGTACGTGAGGGCAGAATGTGGGCTGGATGGGTGAGAGATGGGAGCACTGCCGGTACTGAAGTCAGAATAATAGACTTTCTGGAACGTAGGAGGAAGCAAAGGGTTAGCGATTTAGTGCTCCACATGCAAATAGTACACAGCACAACACAGCTAGGCTAACACTCTGTAGCTACAAGCTAGCATTAGCCGCTAGTCGTATAATTGTTTTATTGTCTCTGTATCCTAGCATTAATCTTGCATTACCACTTCCGCTAATTATCCTGCATTTCCTGTTTTAATCCTTGTAATTGTAATGACCTGTCTCTTCAGAATCTCTTATCTTACTTCCTTCTCTGTCAGAGACACAACCTGCCAACAAAACGAATATATTAATGTTGAATATTCATAATAATCTTCAAAACAATGAGAAAGCCTCTGTCTAGCCATACCAGTATTTTACAGCACCAATTATTCTCTCTCTAGGGGACTCAAGTGTCGCACTGTAATTCCTTTTATGGTATTATTAACTGAATAATAATAACGAAAGAAATGACAGTCAAAAAATGAATAAATGGGGACAGAAAATAGAAAAAAATGCAGGGTGGTTTAGAATTCAACATGCTAGATTATTAAAATGTTGACGATTACATAGATAGAAATTAAAGAGGCTCGAACACGAACACTGAAAACACCACAGTAGAGATTTTCCTAACAGCACCCATGCCGAAGAGGGCGACTGTCATTTCAGAACTGAGGTCATTGATCACAGACGCCAGAGACCCAGAGTACCCAGGGTGCTTTTCATCAGTGGTAATATTACATCAGTAGGGACATTTTGAAGGAGACCATTTTGAATACTAAAGACATTTTTCTTCCACTGATGTGCCATCAAGGCCATTCACAAACAATGTGCATAACCTTCCAAAACAGCCATATTACACTACTATTAAACACAAACTACACATCCCAGCCTCTTCCGTCCTCTTTTTAAACCCTTCTTCTTGCTCCTTCAGTTGATTAATCCGATTAAATCCCAACTGGCAGCCCTTGCCCGTGGTAGGTTTTATTTACTTTTTTTTTCTTAATTTTTGGACGTTAAAGGGGCTATCTGCAGTTGCTTCATCCATTTGTGGACTTCTAAATTAATGAAATGTACCCATTGATTGTTGAAGAATGTAATTTCTAAATGCCCCATGATCTTAGTTCAACCCCATCAGAACCCCAAATTTAAGCTTGTTTCAATCCAATGTTTGTAAACGTAGGAAATGTAAACAAACACTATATAGCCTCAAAACATGGTTAAAAATACACATTGGATATCATGGTTGATCATTCCTTGCATCCATAGCTCTGTCTATTAATTTGAGAGTGGTTACATTTCTCCATCCCTATCCCTTTTTACATAAACAGGGGAGGACACTTTGTCAGTGTTTCAACTGTTGATTGCCGCTTTAAAGAAAGCAAGAACACCAGAAAATCAGCTCCAAGTTATTTTAATTTCTAGAAATCTGTTCCCAGGTATGACATCAATCCATGCTTCTGGTTTTATTTCCCTGGCACTGTTCACAAATGATAACGTTTTAGCATTTGTGGCACAAATCCCATTCAAGCCATAGTTTTTCAAGCATCATCTCCAAATCATCCGAAGGTATCTAAAATGTATTGTGTCACTTATAAATGATTTGAACATAATGCCTTGAAAAATGCTAATATGTGACCGACCAGAAGCAGTTTACAGGGTAAGGAAACCAAAACGTAATTTTTAACTATCCCTTTAAATGATTGGATTTAGAACTGTTATAGACAAATATGGCACAATTCTACTCAGTCTTCACAAATCATCATAATTGAATAACTTTTTAATAGAACTAGAGGATTCCATTAGTATGAAGTACATAAAACATAAGTGTATGAATAGGAAGGGTTGGTCGAAGCAAGGCAGAGAGACGCTGTGTGTTCAGATAAATTGAAGGGGATTATTAGCTTTCTTGGGAAACAATGTCAGAAGCAATGAGGATTTGAAGGCGTCCATAAACTGGCTGATTGCATTATAGACATCCTGCACAGCTGGCAGACGCTTCCTGACAATATGATGATGAAAAAAAATAACAATCTTGGCTCATCTTAAACCAGTCGATTAAGGGGAGGATCATTGAATGATACGGATTCAGCACAGACGCCTCAGCCAGCTCACCTGCACATAAACAGTGTTCTGGTAAAATAGATTCATGACAAACATGTCTGATGGCAATTAATGCTCAGTCGCTGACGGAAGCAGTGTTTCTCCTACCATTGTATAGACAGGGTGTGTTCCCCTGCCTGTCTCTCAGCCCTCTGCCTGAACAAATTTAGCTTCAATTAGTTTAAATAGAAAACGTATCATTCCCATTTGTCAATGAAAGGCTATGAAGATCATTTCAAAAGTAATTTTATTACTGATGGAGCTCTCCAGACTTGGACATAAACATTTAAACACACTTGGTGGCATCAAGATACAGGTCAGACTAGAATTAGAATAATGAGTGTGTGTGCGTATGTGTACATGGTGTGTGTGTCGAAAATATCCTGGTAAATCGCTAAAATAAACAGTAACAGTCATAGTGTTGGGTGACACGGATTATGTGCAATCGCAGCCATTACAGGATGGAAAAATGATGGATTTGTCTTCTGTAACCTTGTCTTTTATGTATACCATGGATAAAATAACTCACATAAATGTCAAAATGAGGATTAAAATGACATGGGAAATTACTGTGTGAGAAGGGCAGATCCACACACACACATTTGTTTTATTATCCTTGTGGGGACCAAACAATTGATTCCCATTTAAAATCATATTTTCCCAAACCCCTTAACCCTAAACCTAACCCTTAATCTAACCACAATCCCAATCTTAACCCTAACCTTAACCCCAAATTCTAAATCTAACTAACTCCTAAGCCTAACTCCTAACCCTAACCCTAATTCTATGCCTAACCCTAAAACTAACCCCTAAGACTCACATAGCATTTTTCCTTGTGCGGACCTGCGAAATGTCCCCCACTTTTCAAAATGTTCCTTATTTTACCACAAGGATAGTAAAACCACAATCTCTCTCTCTGCTGTTGGACTTTGTCTACACTGCTCCCCATGAGAAGGATGTGAAAGAGTTCAATTGGCTCCAGAGCCAGCTCTTACGTTTTCATGGTCAATCAAGCCATTTTGTTCCTGTAGAGACGGCAGACATGGGTAATGGAGAGATGAGAGGAGAGATGGGTAGGGAAGTAGGTTCTGGTAGATGGAGAGATGGGTAGGGAAGTAGGTTCTGGTAGATGGAGAGATGAGAGGAGAGATGGGTAGGGAAGTAGGTTCTGGTAGATGGAGAGATGAGAGGAGAGATGGGTAGGGAAGTAGGTTCTGGTGGATGGAGAGATGAGAGGAGAGATGGGTAGGGAAGTAGGTTCTGGTGGATGGAGAGATGAGAGGAGAGATGGGTAGGGAAGTAGGTTCTGGTAGATGGAGAGATGAGAGGAGAGATGGGTAGGGAAATAGGTTCTGGTAGATGGAGAGATGAGAGGAGAGATGGGTAGGGAAGTAGGTTCTGGTAGATGGAGAGATGAGATGAGAGATGGGTAGGGCAGTAGGACTGGTGGATGGAGAGATGAGATGAGAGATGGGTAGGGCAGTAGGACTGGTGGATGGAGAGATGAGAGGAGAGATGGGTAGGGCAGTAGGACTGGTGGATGGAGAGATGAGAGGAGAGATGGGTAGGGCAGTAGGACTGGTGGATGGAGAGATGAGAGGAGAGCCCACATCAAGCCACGTGAAAACCTGATAGAGCATATCCACAGCCACAGAATAGGAATCAGTGTAGCACAGCGAAGACAAGGGGAGCTACACCGGGTGTAAAAACACCTGCTCTTCCCATGACATATACTAACCAGGTGAATCCAGGTGAAATCTATGATCCCTTATTGATGTCACTTGTTAAATCCACTTCAACGAGTGTAGATGAAGGGGAGGAGACAGGTTAAAGAAGGATTTTTAAGCCTCGAGACAACTGAGACATGGATTGTGTATGTGTGCCATTCAGAGGGGGAATGGGCAAGACAAAATGTTTAAATATCTTTGAACGGGGTATGGAAGTCGATGTCAGGCACTCTGTTTTTGTCATGAACGGCAATGCTGCTGGATTTTTCACGCTCAACAGTTTCCCGTGTATTTCAAGAATGATCCACATCTCAAAGGACATCCAGTCAACTTGACACAACTGTGGGAAGCATTTGAGTCAACATGGGCCGGCATCTCTGTGGAACACTTTCGACACCTTGTAGAGTCCAAGCCCCGACAAATTGAGGCTGTTCTGAGGACAAAAAGGGTTGGGGGTTTCTTAATGTTTGTACACTCGGTGAGTATACGGCACTGAAACAAGCTGCAATAGACACTTTTCCAGTGCACCACACATAGATGCGCGCAACTCTTGGTGTCAGTAAGAGAGCCATCGTCATCTTTGCCCATTCAACATAGGCTAGATTTACATATTTATTATTTTTTTTAAAAATCACTTTTTTGTTTTGATTCTTGCTGGAACAGTCACAAGATTATATTTGTGTTGTTGTATGTGTCGAACTGCTTTGCTTTATCTTGGCCAGGTCGCAATTGTAAATGAGAACGTGTTCTCAATTTGTCTACCTGGTTAAATAAAGGTGAAATAAATAAAAGAAATAAACATTTGGTTGGGATCTTTGCAAAATAACTATTTTGAATGCAGCAGTTGTTAGCTAGAATGCTAACTGTCACTGATATAGGCTGTAGCAAAAGCCAGCCAAAAGAGCCATTTTACTGGTTGATGTTTAAGTGTTCTTTAGTATAATGCAGTTGATTTGCGATGATGACACAAACATTATATTAAGCAGGACATTCATGCCAGCCTTAAAATCCAAATATAGTACAAAAGTAGTGTGAAATGGACTCATAAGCAAATAGAGGCTTTTTTTGCTGGCATTCTATAAGAACTCCCTCTTGTTCTGCCACCAAACACTGCGGGCCATATTTTAGTTAATAGTGAGCTGTTGATAGCAAAACAGTGTAAATAACTACAAACTTGTAACTCATACGATGGTTATTTAGCTTTGGATACAAATGGATTTTAATGGATCACACAGTGATTTGTAAAGATGCTGTTGTCGCTTGGCATATATCCTTTTTAATTAAGTTGAAAACATTGACGCAGTCCTCGTGTCTGCCAAAGGCCTCTGAGTCCCAGGGGTTGCCCTGAAAAGTGCATCTGACATTGAGTGCAGTTCAGTGGGCTTGAGACTCCATCTGTGCTGGGCCTCCCAGTGGGTCCCCATGCCCAGTAAGTCTTCCTCCTCTCCCCTCCCCTCTCCATCCTGGCTGGCACAACAGCCAACCCCCTGTCACAACCCCCCCCAATGCTCTGGGGATTCCTCCCAACTCTTTGCTAATGTACTAAACAGATGTGTTTTAATTATACTTTTTTTTAGGAATATGACTAATATACAATGCATTTGGAAAGTATTCAGACCCCTTGACTTTTTCCACATCTTGTTACGTTACAGCCTTATTCTAACGTGGATTAAATAAAAAATGTTCCCTCGTCAATTTACACACAATACTCCATATTGAAAAAACAAAAAACAGTTTTTTAAAATGTTTTTGCAACTGCACTACAACTTGACTTCAGCAACCAACATCTAGCCGTTGATTAACGTCCTCCGGAACTCATTTATTATTTATTTTACCTATTTTCCACCTGAGATGTCTTTTTATGACTAACCCTCTTGTAGATTCCTTTTCATTAGAATGCTTGTCGCCCAGCCTGCAGTTCTAAATACACCCTTGCAGGGTTAACAAAGCCATAGCAGCGGAGACAATTTCCAAAGTGACTCACATAGCTGCAACAATTGTTGTGTCTCAAATGGCATTCCTCATGTCACACCCTGATCTGTTTCACCTGCCCTTGTGATTGTCTCCACCCCCTCCAGGTGTCACTTATTTCCCCAGTGTATTTATCCCTGTGTTTCCTGTCTCTCTGTGCCAGTTCGTCTTGTATGTTTCCAGATCAACCAGTGGTTTTCCCATTCTCCTGCTTTTTGCATTCTCCTTTTTCTAGTCCTCACAGCTTTGACCCTTGCCTGTTTCTGGACTTTGTACCCGCCTGCCTGACCATTCTGCCTGCCTTGACCACGAGCCTGTCTGCTACTCTGTACCTCCTGGACTCAGATCTGATTTTGACCTTTTTGCCTGTCCACGACCATTCTCTTGCCTACTCCTTTTGGATTAATAAACATTGTAAGACTCCAACCTTCTGCCTCCTGTGTCTGCATTTGGGTCTCGCCTTGCGCCTTGATAATATATATATATTCCCTATATAGTGCACTAGTTTTGACCAGAGCCATATTGGAGAAGAGAAATGCCTCCCTATGAATGCTGCATATGTGAGCTCTTTGAATAGGCAGGTGAAGGTCCCCTGTCACAGAGAGAGAGTGAGAGAGAAATAGGTGCTGATGGAAGGAGGACTAGATGAGAGTGCAAAGAGAAAACAGAAGCATTGATGGGTTGAGGGACAGTTAAGCAATGAGAAATGGATAAATATAGAGGGAGAGAAAGGGAGAACCAGAATTGAGGGCTAGTGGCTGTGTCCTCATGTTCTCGCCTTTTCTTCCCCTCGTAGCAAATGATTGAACTTGTTCTCATCTGGCCTACCTGGTTAAATAAAGGTTAAATAAATACATTTGAAAAAGTAAAATAAAAATTGGCAAGTGAACTGGATACGTTCCCCTTTTAGACTAGTATAATGACATGGCAGCGGACAGGGTTTTGTCTATAAAGAATAGATATTTTGTCAAAATTGACTTTCAGTAGCAGCTTAGGAGAACGAAGGTTAGGAAATAGGTTTAGGGTTAGCTAAAATGCAACAAAATAAAATCTACTTCTGACGTCAATTTGACAAAAGCTGTATCCCGTCTAAACATGACTGCTGGACGGGGGGGCTGCTGTCAATCCCATAGTCCTCTGCTCTGGGCTTTGGAGGTTTTGGAGCAGCAGCTGGGATATGTTGACAGATGTGAACTGTTCTGTCTCCAGCAGACCCTAGCTGTTCATCTCTTACTTTTCTCTCTCTTTCTCTCTCCATCACAGGGAAACTGGCCATACTGTGTTGCAGTGGTTTGTATTAGTCTGTCCCCTCTCTTCTTCCTAACATATGAGTCTGTCCTCTCTCTTCTTCCTAACATATGAGTCTGTCCCCTCTCTTCTGCCTGACATATGAGTCTGTCTCCTATCTTCTTCCTAACATATGAGTCTGTTCACCCTCTCTTCTTCCTAACACATGAGTCTGTCCCCTCTCTTCTTCCTAACTCATGAGTCTGTCCCCTCTCTTCTACCTAACATATGAGTCTGTCCTCTCTCTTCTTCCTCACATATGAGTCTGTCCTCTCTCTTCTTCCTAACATATGAGTCTGTCCACTCTCTTCTTCTTCCTAACATAAGAGTCTGTCTCCTATCTTCTTCCGAACATATGAGTCTGTGTTCTCTCTTCTTCCTAACATATGAGTCTGTCCTCTCTCTTCTTCCTAACATATGAGTCTGTCCTCTCTCTTCTTCCTAACATATGAGTCTGTTCCCTCTCTTCTTCCTAACAAATGAGTCTGTCCTCTCTCTTCTACCTAACATATGAGTCTGTCCACTCTCTTCTTCCTAACATAAGAGTCTGTCTCCTATCTTCTTCCTAACATAAGAGTCTGTCTCCTATCTTCTTCCTAACATATGAGTCTGTCCTCTCTCTTCTTCCTAACATATGAGTCTGTCCCCTCTCTTCTTCTGACATATTAGTCTGTCCCCTCTCTTCTGCCTGACATATGAGTCTGTCCCCTCTCTTCTACCTAACATATGAGTCTGTCCTCTCTCTTCTTCCTAACATATTAGTCTGTCCTCTCTCTTCTTCCTAACATATGAGTCTGTCCTCTCTCTTCTTCCTAACATATGAGTCTGTCCCCTCTCTTCTTCCTAACATATGAGTCTGTCCCCTCTCTTCTTCCTAACATATGAGTCTGTCCTCTCTCTTCTTCCTAACATATTTGTCTGTCCTCTCTCTTCTTCCTAACATATTAGTCTGTCCTCTCTCTTCTGCCTAACATATTAGTCTGTCCCCTCTCTTCTACCTAACATATTAGTCTGTCCTCTCTCTTCTTCCTAACATATGAGTCTGTCCCCTCTCTTCTACCTAACATATTAGTCTGTCCTCTCTCTACTTCCTAACATATGAGTCTGTCCTCTCTCTTCTACCTAACATATTAGTCTGTCCTCTCTCTTCTTCCTAACATATTTGTCTGTCCTCTCTCTTCTTCCTAACATATTAGTCTGTCCTCTCTCTTCTGCCTAACATATTAGTCTGTCCCCTCTCTTCTACCTAACATATTAGTCTGTCCTCTCTCTTCTTCCTAACATATGAGTCTGTGCCCTCTCTTCTTCCTAACATATGAGTCTGTCCCCTCTCTTCTACCTAACATATTAGTCTGTCCTCTCTCTTCTTCCTAACATATTTGTCTGTCCTCTCTCTTCTTCCTAACATATTAGTCTGTCCTCTCTCTTCTGCCTAACATATTAGTCTGTCCCCTCTCTTCTACCTAACATATTAGTCTGTCCTCTCTCTTCTTCCTAACATATGAGTCTGTCCCCTCTCTTCTTCCTAACATATGAGTCTGTCCCCTCTCTTCTACCTAACATATTAGTCTGTCCTCTCTCTTCTTCTTCCTAACATATGAGTCTGTCCTCTCTCTTCTACCTAACATATTAGTCTGTCCTCTCTCTTCTTCCTAACATATGAGTCTGTCCCCTCTCTTCTTCCTAACATATGAGTCTGTCCCCTCTCTTCTACCTAACATATGAGTCTGTCCCCTCTCTTCTACCTAACATATGAGTCTGTCCCCTCTCTTCTTCCTAACATATGAGTCTGTCCCCTCTCTTCTACCTAACATATGAGTCTGTCCCCTCTCTTCTTTCTAACATATGAGTCTGTCCCCTCTCTTCTACCTAACATATGAGTCTGTCCTCTTTTCTACCTAACATATTAGTCTGTCCTCTCTCTTCTTCCTAACATATGAGTCTGTCCCCTCTCTTCTTCCTAACATATGAGTCTGTCCCCTCGCTTCTGCCTAACATATTAGTCTGTCCTCTCTCTTCTTCCTAACATATTTGTCTGTCCTCTCTCTTCTTCCTAACATATTAGTCTGTCCTCTCTCTTCTGCCTAACATATTAGTCTGTCCCCTCTCTTCTACCTAACATATTAGTCTGTCCTCTCTCTTCTTCCTAACATATGAGTCTGTCCACTCTCTTCTTCCTAACATAAGAGTCTGTCTCCTATCTTCTTCCGAACATATGAGTCTGTGTTCTCTCTTCTTCCTAACATATGAGTCTGTCCTCTCTCTTCTTCCTAACATATGAGTCTGTCCTCTCTCTTCTTCCTAACATATGAGTCTGTTCCCTCTCTTCTTCCTAACAAATGAGTCTGTCCTCTCTCTTCTACCTAACATATGAGTCTGTCCACTCTCTTCTTCCTAACATAAGAGTCTGTCTCCTATCTTCTTCCTAACATAAGAGTCTGTCTCCTATCTTCTTCCTAACATATGAGTCTGTCCTCTCTCTTCTTCCTAACATATGAGTCTGTCCCCTCTCTTCTTCTGACATATTAGTCTGTCCCCTCTCTTCTGCCTGACATATGAGTCTGTCCCCTCTCTTCTACCTAACATATGAGTCTGTCCTCTCTCTTCTTCCTAACATATTAGTCTGTCCTCTCTCTTCTTCCTAACATATGAGTCTGTCCTCTCTCTTCTTCCTAACATATGAGTCTGTCCCCTCTCTTCTTCCTAACATATGAGTCTGTCCCCTCTCTTCTTCCTAACATATGAGTCTGTCCTCTCTCTTCTTCCTAACATATTTGTCTGTCCTCTCTCTTCTTCCTAACATATTAGTCTGTCCTCTCTCTTCTGCCTAACATATTAGTCTGTCCCCTCTCTTCTACCTAACATATTAGTCTGTCCTCTCTCTTCTTCCTAACATATGAGTCTGTCCCCTCTCTTCTACCTAACATATTAGTCTGTCCTCTCTCTACTTCCTAACATATGAGTCTGTCCTCTCTCTTCTACCTAACATATTAGTCTGTCCTCTCTCTTCTTCCTAACATATTTGTCTGTCCTCTCTCTTCTTCCTAACATATTAGTCTGTCCTCTCTCTTCTGCCTAACATATTAGTCTGTCCCCTCTCTTCTACCTAACATATTAGTCTGTCCTCTCTCTTCTTCCTAACATATGAGTCTGTGCCCTCTCTTCTTCCTAACATATGAGTCTGTCCCCTCTCTTCTACCTAACATATTAGTCTGTCCTCTCTCTTCTTCCTAACATATTTGTCTGTCCTCTCTCTTCTTCCTAACATATTAGTCTGTCCTCTCTCTTCTGCCTAACATATTAGTCTGTCCCCTCTCTTCTACCTAACATATTAGTCTGTCCTCTCTCTTCTTCCTAACATATGAGTCTGTCCCCTCTCTTCTTCCTAACATATGAGTCTGTCCCCTCTCTTCTACCTAACATATTAGTCTGTCCTCTCTCTTCTTCTTCCTAACATATGAGTCTGTCCTCTCTCTTCTACCTAACATATTAGTCTGTCCTCTCTCTTCTTCGTAACATATGAGTCTGTCCCCTCTCTTCTTCCTAACATATGAGTCTGTCCCCTCTCTTCTACCTAACATATGAGTCTGTCCCCTCTCTTCTACCTAACATATGAGTCTGTCCCCTCTCTTCTTCCTAACATATGAGTCTGTCCCCTCTCTTCTACCTAACATATGAGTCTGTCCCCTCTCTTCTTTCTAACATATGAGTCTGTCCCCTCTCTTCTACCTAACATATGAGTCTGTCCTCTTTTCTACCTAACATATTAGTCTGTCCTCTCTCTTCTTCCTAATATATGAGTCTGTCCCCTCTCTTCTTCCTAACATATGAGTCTGTCCCCTCGCTTCTGCCTAACATATTAGTCTGTCCTCTCTCTTCTTCCTAACATATTTGTCTGTCCTCTCTCTTCTTCCTAACATATTAGTCTGTCCTCTCTCTTCTGCCTAACATATTAGTCTGTCCCCTCTCTTCTACCTAACATATTAGTCTGTCCTCTCTCTTCTTCATAACATATGAGTCTGTCCCCTCTCTTCTTCCTAACATATGAGTCTGTCCCCTCTCTTCTACCTAACATATTAGTCTGTCCTCTCTCTTCTTCCTAACATATGAGTCTGTCCTCTCTCTTCTACCTAACATATTAGTCTGTCCTTTCTCTTCTTCCTAACATATGAGTCTGTCCCCTCTCTTCTTCCTAACATATGAGTCTGTCCTCTCTCTTCTTCCTAACATATGAGTCTGTCCTCTCTCTTCTTCCTAACATATGAGTCTGTTCCCTCTCTTCTTCCTAACAAATGAGTCTGTCCTCTCTCTTCTACCTAACATATGAGTCTGTCCACTCTCTTCTTCCTAACATAAGAGTCTGTCTCCTATCTTCTTCCTAACATAAGAGTCTGTCTCCTATCTTCTTCCTAACATATGAGTCTGTCCTCTCTCTTCTTCCTAACATATGAGTCTGTCCCCTCTCTTCTTCTGACATATTAGTCTGTCCCCTCTCTTCTGCCTGACATATGAGTCTGTCCCCTCTCTTCTACCTAACATATGAGTCTGTCCTCTCTCTTCTTCCTAACATATTAGTCTGTCCTCTCTCTTCTTCCAAACATATTAGTCTGTCCTCTCTCTTCTTCCAAACATATGAGTCTGTCCTCTCTCTTCTTCCTAACATATGAGTCTGTCCCCTCTCTTCTTCCTAACATATGAGTCTGTCCCCTCTCTTCTTCCTAACATATGAGTCTGTCCTCTCTCTTCTTCCTAACATATTTGTCTGTCCTCTCTCTTCTTCCTAACATATTAGTCTGTCCTCTCTCTTCTGCCTAACATATTAGTCTGTCCCCTCTCTTCTACCTAACATATTAGTCTGTCCTCTCTCTTCTTCCTAACATATGAGTCTGTCCCCTCTCTTCTTCCTAACATATGAGTCTGTCCCCTCTCTTCTACCTAACATATTAGTCTGTCCTCTCTCTACTTCCTAACATATGAGTCTGTCCTCTCTCTTCTACCTAACATATTTGTCTGTCCTCTCTCTTCTTCCTAACATATTTGTCTGTCCTCTGTCTTCTTCCTAACATATTAGTCTGTCCTCTCTCTTCTGCCTAACATATTAGTCTGTCCCCTCTCTTCTACCTAACATATTAGTCTGTCCTCTCTCTTCTTCCTAACATATGAGTCTGTCCCCTCTCTCCTTCCTAACATATGAGTCTGTCCCCTCTCTTCTACCTAACATATTAGTTTGTCCTCTCTCTTCTTCCTAACATATTTGTCTGTCCTCTCTCTTCTTCCTAACATATTAGTCTGTCCTCTCTCTTCTGCCTAACATATTAGTCTGTCCCCTCTCTTCTACCTAACATATTAGTCTGTCCTCTCTCTTCTTCCTAACATATGAGTCTGTCCCCTCTCTTCTTCCTAACATATGAGTCTGTCCCCTCTCTTCTACCTAACATATTAGTCTGTCCTCTCTCTTCTTCCTAACATATGAGTCTGTCCTCTCTCTTCTACCTAACATATTAGTCTGTCCTCTCTCTTCTTCCTAACATATGAGTCTGTCCCCTCTCTTCTTCCTAACATATGAGTCTGTCCCCTCTCTTCTACCTAACATATGAGTCTGTCCCCTCTCTTCTACCTAACATATGAGTCTGTCCCCTCTCTTCTTCCTAACATATGAGTCTGTCCCCTCTCTTCTACCTAACATATGAGTCTGTCCCCTCTCTTCTTTCTAACATATGAGTCTGTCCCCTCTCTTCTACCTAACATATGAGTCTGTCCTCTTTTCTACCTAACATATTAGTCTGTCCTCTCTCTTCTTCCTAACATATGAGTCTGTCCCCTCTCTTCTTCCTAACATATGAGTCTGTCCCCTCGCTTCTGCCTAACATATTAGTCTGTCCTCTCTCTTCTTCCTAACATATTTGTCTGTCCTCTTTCTTCTTCCTAACATATTAGTCTGTCCTCTCTCTTCTGCCTAACATATTAGTCTGTCCCCTCTCTTCTACCTAACATATTAGTCTGTCCTCTCTCTTCTTCCTAACATATGAGTCTGTCCCCTCTCTTCTTCCTAACATATGAGTCTGTCCCCTCTCTTCTACCTAACATATTAGTCTGTCTTCTCTCTTCTTCCTAACATATGAGTCTGTCCTCTCTCTTCTACCTAACATATTAGTCTGTCCTTTCTCTTCTTCCTAACATATGAGTCTGTCCCCTCTCTTCTTCCTAACATATGAGTCTGTCCCCTCTCTTCTACCTAACATATGAGTCTGTCCCCTCTCTTCTACCTAACATATGAGTCTGTCCCCTCTCTTCTTCCTAACATATAAGTCTGTCCCCTCTCTTCTTCCTAACATATGAGTCTGTCCCCTCTCTTCTACCTAACATATGAGTCTGTCCCCTCTCTTCTTCCTAACATATGAGTCTGTCCCCTCTCTTCTACCTAACATATGAGTCTGTCCCCTCTCTTCTACCTAACATATTAGTCTGTCCCCTCTCTTCTTCCTAACATATGAGTCTGTCCCCTCTCTTCTTTCAAACATATGAGTCTGTCCCCTCTCTTCTACCTCACATCTGAGTCTGTCCTCTCTTCTACCTAACATATTAGTCTGTCCTCTCTCTTCTTCCTAACATATGAGTCTGTCCCCTCTCTTCTTCCTAACATATGAGTCTGTCCCCTCGCTTCTGCCTAACATATTAGTCTGTCCTCTCTCTTCTGCCTAACATATGGGTCTGCACCCTCTCTTCTTCCTAATGTATCCCAAATGTGGCCAATCATGCACTTCGATGTCAGAGTGATTGGGAAGTGAGGGGAATTGGATTGTTGAATATGTTTCAACATTTTCATTTGGGTACGAAGCGTAGGTTGACCCTGGCCTGCATTAGCAAACAAATAGAATAAGCAAGTAAAGAATAAAGCTTTTGTATTCCATAAGTTAGATGTGGTGCTGTTGAGTCATTCCTAACAACTCACGTTTCCTTATAAGGGCCCTTAGGCCTACTGTACCAATGCCTGTGTTGCCCTTGTGCATGGCGGTTGAGTCGGGGTACCCTGCTGGGGTGTTGTCTGGGTGCCTGGCCCATCGGATGGTCGACCGGAGTCATGGATCCATTAGAGGAGATGAAAGAGAGGGGGAAAGAGAGAGAGATGTGGGAGGAGGAGAAGACGGGAGGACAAAGTAGTCAATCATGATAGGTAATACACTCACTCTCCCTCGCTTGCTCTCTCCATCTCTTTCTCCTTCTCCGTCCCTCTCTCGTCATCTTTAACCACTTCTCTTTGTCTGTCTCTCTCACCCTCTCTCTCTCACTCTCTCCATCTAGAGGACGGAGGACTATTTATCAACGCCCTCACTGAAACCCCACCACACCCCTCCCCTCCTTTTCCCTACAATGGCACCCGCCTTGCCTCACCTCCCTCCCCCCAAGCAATTTTCACCCCGTCCACCCTTTCTGTTTGTCTTTCTGATGTCTGGTGCACGGGCAACAAGATTACAGCCATCCATCTCTCGCCGAGCCGTTGCAAAAATCTGTGGGTGTCCACGCCAGCCAATCAACCTCAGAGGTAGACTACACATCCCTGTAGAGGAAGGCGGGTCGCGTCAAAGTAACGCTCATTGAGATTGAACGCATCCTGAAATGAAGCCCCTCAATGGGTGTTCAAGAGCTAAAAAGACACCCATTAATCAGCCCAACCCAGGAGACTTGTAACTCCATGTTCATTCGGTTGAAGTTGACTTGCAGTGCCGTCGTGTCCGGCAGTGCAGTTTTTGTTAGCGAGTGCGATTGGTGTATTAGAGATTTTATACAGCAAGAGTGGCGGCTTTTCCAATCAGCCTGAAGTTTACTGTAGATGAGTAAAAGGAAGCCCAGGGGAAATCCTGTGTGCTAACGATGATGAGTCTGCTGCTACTGTTGCCAGCTCAGTAAGTCTTGGGCGGGTTTTGACAATACAGTGATGGCTATGGCGTGTGCATGTGTGTAGCCTGAGGAAGATTATTGTGATTGGGGGAATAAATGAGGGATAATATCCTACCACTCCTATAGGTCCTCACGGCCACGCGGAGCGGAACAGGTGAACCCAAGAGCAGACTCAAACGAGGAGATTGGGATGAGGTAACCAAGGTATTTATTGAAACACAGGGGGAAGATGGGGTGCATGCCAGGTGAAGCTCGGGTGGGTTGCAGGACGCCAGGCGCGGAGGCTGAATCTGAGGCGAGGGGAGTTGGGACTGGGTAAGCAGAGAGGAATCCAAGAACGCAGTGGATTGGGGGGTCCAGGACAGAGTAGCAGGACTGATGAGAAGTGGGACTGGCGACAGAGGCCAAAGTCAGAGCGGACAGAATGATCAGAGGTTACGATCTGGCAGCGTGGAAGTGCCAGGGCTGAGTATTTGTAGAGGTCTTGATTATGGAACAGGTTCCAGCTGGTGGGGATCCGCTCTGCCTTCAGCACACCTGTCTACACACACGCACACGCACACAGAGAGGAAGAGGGAGAGAGCACTGGGGGAGTGGCGGAAGGTTAGGGAGACACAGGATGAGAAGTAGAGGGCATGGCAGGAGCAGATGTAACAGTTTTCAATGGCAACCAATACTATTATGTTGGTTATCCCTCCTCTTGTACACAGTGTTTGACGTTCTAGCTCTTTCTCAGCTGACACCTGTTTTGGGAACTGTGTTTCTATGTCTGGGGATATGTTGGAGACACCTAAGAGCCAGCATGCTCCCATATATGTAGGCTGCTATCTTAAAACTTCTTTGTGATAGGGGGCAGCATTTTCACTTTTGGATGAATTGCGTGCCCATAGTGAACTGCCTGCTACTCTGTCCCAGATGCTAATATATGCATATTATTATTACTATTGGATAGAAAACACTCTGATGTTTCTAAAACTGTTTGAATGATGTCTGTGAGTATAACAGAACTCATATGGCAGGCAAAAACCTGAGAAAAAAATCCAAACAGGAAGTGAGAATTCTGAGGCTGGTCGATGTTCAACTCATCGCCTATTCAATTCCCTGTAAGATATAGATATGTTTGCACTTCCTACGCCTTCCACTAGATGTCAACAGTCAACAGTCTGTTGTTGATGTTGAGCCGGATGGGAGGTGTTTCAGTCATTGGTCTGGCAGAATGCCAGTTCCAGGTCACGCGCGTTCAAACGATATCGTCTTGCTTTCCATAACTTCTAGAGACACAAAGGAATTCTCCGGTTGGAACGTTATTGGATAGTTATGATAACAACATCCTGAAGATTGATTCTCTACTTAGTTTGACCAGTTTATTCGACCTGTTATGGAACTTTTTGAAGTTTTCGTCCGAGTTCGCCGGCATCTGCGCGAGCGTTTGGACATGTGCACTAAACATGCTAGCAAAAGTAGCTACTTAGACATAAGTAATTGACATTATCGAACAAAACAACAATTTATTGTGGAACTAGGATTCCTGGGAGGGCATTCTGATGAAGATCATCAAAGGTAAGGGAATATTTATGATGTAATTTCGTATTTCTGACTCCAACATGGAGGAGAAATGTTGTTATATCTGAGCGCCGTCTCAGATTATTGCATGG
Source organism: Salvelinus fontinalis (assembly GCF_029448725.1). NCBI lineage: Eukaryota > Metazoa > Chordata > Actinopteri > Salmoniformes > Salmonidae > Salvelinus > Salvelinus fontinalis. Next base: position 42,477,591 of record NC_074676.1, on the reverse strand, counting down.
TGTGCTTTTCCGTAAAGTTTTTTTGAAATCTGACACAGCGGTTGCATTAAGAACAAGTGTATCTTTAATTCTATGTAAAACATGTATGTTTCATCAAAGTTTATGATGAGTATTTCTGTTATTTGACATGGCTCTCTGCAATTTCTCCAGATATTTTGGAGGCATTTCTGAACACGGCGCCAATGTAAACCGAGATTTGTGGATATAAATAGGCACATTATCGAACAAAACATAAATGTATTGTGTAACATGATGTCCTATGAGTGTCATCTGATGAAGATCATCAAAGGTTAGTGATTCATTTTATCTCTATTTCTGCTTTTTGTGACGACTATCTTTGGCTGGGAAAATGGCTGTGTTTTTCTGTGGCTATGTACTGAGCTAACATAATCGTTTGGTTTGCTTTCGCCATAAATCATTTTTGAAATCAGACATGTTGGCTGGATTTACAACATGTGTAGCTTTAATTTGGTGTCTTTCATGTGTGATTTCATGAAAGGTTGATTTATAGTAATATATTTGGATTTGTCGCGCTACATTTTTTCTGTCTTTTGGCCAGGTGGGACGATAGCGTCCCACATATCCCAGAGAAGTTTTTAAGTAAATGGAAAGTAATAGTTGGATATGGGCTTTTCCGTTTAATATCACGCCTTCAGTGTTGGATCAATCTGTCAATTACTACAGTCACAATCACAAACCCATTTGCTGACACAGACATACTACTCACCACACCATTTATTGATCTCGTATTCGTATACGAGAAATCTCGTATTTTACAGCTTCATGTCTGGAGGAAACCTGGCACCATCCCTACGGTGAAGTATGTTGTTGGCAGCATCATGCTGTGGGAATGTTTTTCAACAGTAGGGACTATATTTTTACATGTAAAAGACTTCTCCAGCATCAGCGCCATCATCAAGTTAATTCCCTGTCATCAAAAGAGAGGTGGCACTTGGGTGTAGATTTGGACAAAGGGACATTGTGTTATCCTCATGAACGGTTGTGATAATCAGATTTGAATGACACTTAGGCTTCAATAAATCATTTCTGGGCACCCTGTATATTGATCTTTCCAGTGTTAGATGCAGTTGGTTTCATGAATAAAGAACCCCAAAAAGCACTTTCATGCTGTCCCTGTACAGCCACCTCACATTTGGCTGGTTGAAACTCCCCCAAGTCAGACTTAATACTGTCCATGTACAGCCCCCTCACCCTGGGCTGGATGAAACACCCCCAAGTCAGACTTAATACTGTCCCTGTGCAGCCCCCTCACCCTGGGCTGGCTGAAACACCCCCAAGTCAGACTTAATACTGTCCATGTACAGGCCCCTCACCCTGGTCTGGCTTAAACGTCCCCAAGTCAGACTTAATACTGTCCATGTACAGGCCCCTCACCCTGGTCTGGCTTAAACTCCGCCAAGTCAGACTTAATACTGTCCATGTACAGCCCGTCACCCTGGGCTGGATTAAACTCCCCCAAGTCAGACTTAATACTGTCCCTGTACAGCCCCCTCACCCTGGGCTGGATGAAACACCCCCAAGTCAGACTTAATACATCCTTGAATGCCCCCCTCACACTACCAGGCACTACTGAAACACCAGCCTGCACTCCATTATTCCACATTTTGTTACGTTTTAGCCTTATTCGTAAATAGATTGGTGGTCATTGTCCTGTTGGAAGGTGAAGCTTTGGCCCAGTCTGAGGTCCTGAACGCTCTGGAGCAGGTTTTCATCAATGATCTTTCTGTACTTTGCTCCGTTCACGATTCCCTCAATCCTGACTAGTCTCCCAGTCCCTGCCGCTGAAAAACATTCTTGGCAGCTTGGCATTCAGGCCAAAGAATTCAATCTTGGTTTCATCAGACCAGAGAATCTTGTTTCTCATGGTCTGAGTATCTTTAGGTGCCTTTTGGCAAACTCCAAGCAGGCTGTCATATACCTTTTAGTGAGGAGTGGCTTCCATCTTGCCATTCTACCATAAAGGTCTGATTGGTGGAATGCTGCAGAGATGGTTGCCCTTCTGTAAGATTCTCCCATTTCCACAGAGGTACTCTGGAGCTGTCAGAGTGACCATCGGGTTCTTGGTCACCTCTCTGACCAAGGCCCTTCTCCTCCAATTGCTCAGTTTGACCGAGCAGCCAGCTCCAGGAAGACTCTTGGTGGTTCCAAACTTCTTCCATTTAAGAGTGATGGAGGCCACTGTGTTGTTGGGGACCTTCAATGCTGCAAACATTTTTTGGTACCCTTCCTCAGATCTGTTCCATGATATATTCTTGTCTCGAAGCTCTAAGGACAATTCCTTCGACCTCATGGCTTGGTTTTTGCTCTGACATGCACTGTCAACTTTGGGACCTTATATAGACAGGTGTGTGTCTTTCCAAATCATGTAAAATCAACAGAATTTATTACAGGTGGACTCCAATCAAGTTCTAGAAACATCTCAAGGATGATCAATGGAAACAGGATGCACCTGAGCTCGACTTCGAGTCTCATAGCAAAGGGTCTGAATACTTATGTAAATATGGTATTTGTGCTTTTTATTTTTAATAAATTAGCAAAAACGTCTAAAAACCTGTTTTTCGCTTTGTCATTATGGGGTATTGTGTGCAGTTTGATGAGGGAAAAAATCATTTAATCAATATTTGAATACGGCTGTAACGTAACAAAATGTGGAAAAAGTCAAAGGGTCTGAATACTTTCCGAATGCACTCTAGTCAATACTATGTTAACAAAATTACGTTTTTATCATAAACATCACAATTATCTAAACCGCAAGCTAGCATATTTTAATTTCACTGGTGGAAGTGGGAAGTTTCGACTGTGTATTGGTCTGCTCATAGTAAACGACAAAGTCTGGTATTCACAGGGAATGCTGATACTGCCCGCTAGATTGAGCGGGCATACCCACAAACTTGAATAATGGTGTTGTTTACTTTGAACAACCAACACAGTAATCTCAGAACTTCTCTAGGCAAGAATTTGTTTTAAATATTTTTCACTGTTTGTCATCATGCCCGTGTGGTGTTCTGTGTCTGTGCTTGCTAATGACAAACAAGTGCAAAAGTGAGTCATCTTTCACCATTCTACCTACCAGAGGTTCACCCCGGTTCTGCTGGTGGCTTATCTTCACCATTCTAAATCATATAGGAAATTACTGTATCTTTTGGTATTCACACAGTCAATCCATTTTGTCATTGCCATGGTAGTCATTGTTAGACTGGTAGCTAGCTACCTTCAGCAGAGTAAACATGTTTGTTTGTTAATGCTATTGTTGACTGACTTTAGCTTACGTAAGCTAGCTAATGTTACCAAATAAAGAATATCTCAATTTAGAAGCCATTTATTCCACCCTTGTCTGGAAAACACTATGTTACTAAAAATAGAATTGTCGATAGCTAACTCACTCTGTGTGTTGGTAGTAATGCTGAATGTGTAAAAATCGTCTATGGTTGATTAGTTGGTTCTCAACCATTCTCAGCTGGCTAGCAATCTTGCTGGCTATTTAGTGATGCTAGTAGCTAACACACTTGTAACGGTAGTCCTCCTCCTCTTCATCCGAAGAGGAGGAGTAGTGATTGAACCAAGGCGCAGCGTTGTGAAATGACATGATTTAATAAAGACACGACAAAAACAACGAAGACAGAAAACAAACTATACTTGAATTAACTAACAAAATAACAAAACGAGGAAGACTGACCTGAACCATACGAACTTACATAAAACACGAAGAACGCACGAACAGGGACCAAATAGACTACACAAAAAGAACGATGTACAAAACAAACCGCACAGTCCCGTATGGTGCGACAAACACTGACACAGGAGACAACCACCCACAACGAACACTGTGAAACAACCTACCGAAATATGACTCTCAATTAGAGGAAAACGCAAAACACCTGCCTCTAATTAAGAGCCATACCAGGCAACCCTTAAACCAACATAGAAACAGAAAACATAGAATGCCCACCCAAACGCACGTCCTGACCAACTAACACATACAACAAACTAACAGAAATAGGTCAGGAACGTGACATAACCCCCCCCCCCCTTAAGGTGCGAACTCCGGGCGTACCAGCACAAAGTTTAGGGGAGGGTCTGGGTGGGCATCTGACCACGGTGGTGGCTCAGGCTCAGGACGAGGTCCCCACCCCACCATAGTCAATCCCAGCTCGCTAATCCCCCTCAGAATGACCACCCCTCTATTCCACCCACCTAATATATGCAACACAAAATAAAGGGACAGCTCCGGGACAAGGTAGCTCAGGACATAGAGGTAGGTGAGAATAGAGAGGTAGCTTAGGATAGAGAGATAGCTCAGGATAGAGGGGCAACTCCGGACTGAAAGGCAGCTCCGGACAGAGAGACAGCTCTGGACTGAAGGGCAGTTCTGGATTACTGGCAGCTCCGGGCTGGATGATGGCTCTGGACGCTCATGGCTGGCTGGCGGCTCTGGACGCTCATGGCTGGCTGACGGCTCTGGACGCTCATGGCTGGCTGACGGCTCTGGACGCTCATGGCTGGCTGACGGCTCTGGAAGCTCATGGCTCGCTGGCGGCTCTGGACGCTCATGGCTCGCTGGCGGCTCTGGCAGATCCTGTCTGGTTGGCGGCTCTGGCAGATCCTGTCTGGTTGGCGGCTCTGGCAGATCCTGTCTGGTTGGCGGCTCTGGCAGATCCTGTCTGGTTGGCGGCTCCGGCAGATCCTGACTGACGAATGGCTCTAGCGGCTCCTGACTGACTAACGGCTCTGACGGCTCGGGACAGACGGGCGGCTCTAATGGCTCGGGACAGACGGATGGCTTAGACGGCGCTGGGGAGACGGATGGCTCAGACGGCGCTGGGGAGACGGATGGCTCAGATGGCGCTGGGGAGACGGATGGCTCAGACGGCGCTGCGGAGACGGATGGCTCAGATGGCGCTGCGGAGACGGATGGCTCAGACTGATCCTGTCTGGCGGAAGGCTTTGGCTGCTCCTGTCTGGCGGAAGGCTCTAGCGGCTCCTGTCTGGCGGAAGGCTCTAGCGGCTCCTGTCTGGCGGAAGGCTTTGCAGGCTCATGGCAGACGGGCGGCGTTGAAGGCTCAATACAGACGAGCAGTTCATGCGGCGCTTGGCAGACGGACAGTTCAGGCGCCGTTGGGCAGACGGCAGACTCTGGCCGGCTGAGACACACTGTAGGCCTGGTGCGTGATGCCGGAACTGGAGGCACCGGACTGGAGACACGCACTTCAAGCCTAGTGCGGGGAGCAGGGACAGGGCACACTGGACTCTCAAAGCGTACTATTTGCCTGGTGTGTGGTACCAGCACTGGTGGCACCGGGCTGAGTGCACGCACATCAGGACGAGTACGGGGAGAAGGAACAGTGTGTACAGGGCTCTGGAGACGCACAGGTGGCTTAGTGCGTGGTGCCGGAACTGGAGGCACCGGACTGGAGACACGCACCATAGAGAGAGTGCGTGGAGGAGGAACAGGGCTCTGGAAACGCACTGGAAGCCTGGTGCGTGGTGTAGGCACTGGTGGTACTGGGCTGGGGCGGGGAGGTAGCGCCGGAAATACCGGACCGTGCAGGCGTATTGGCTCCCTTGAACACTGAACCTGCCCAACCTTACCTGGCTGAATGCTCCCCGTCGCCCGACCAGTGCGGGGAGGTGGAATAACCCGCACCGGGCTATGTAGGCGAACCGGGGACACCATGCGTAAGGCTGGTGCCATGTAAGCCGGCCCAAGGAGACGTACTGGTGGCCAGATATGTAGAGCCGGCTTCATGGCACTTGGCTCAATGCTCCATCTAGCCCTACCAGTGCGGGGAGGTGGAATAACCCGCACTGGGCTATGCACACGTACAGGAGACACCGTGCGCTCTACTGCGTAACACGGTGTCTGCCCGTACTCCCGCTCTCCACGGTTAGCCTGGGAAGTGGGCGCAGGTCTCCTACCTGCCCTTGGCCCACTACCTCTTAGCCCCCCCCCCAAGAAATTTTTGGGTAGTACTCACGGGCTTTTCGGGCTTCCGTGCTAGACACGTCCCCTCATAACGCCGGTTCCCTTCTCCGGTTGCCTCTGCTCTCCTCAGTGCCTCCAGCTGTTCCCATGAGAGGCGATCCCTTCCAGCCAGGATCTCCTCCCATGTGTAGCAACCTTTACCGTCCAAAACATCCTCCCATGTCCATTCCTCCTTCTTGCGCTGTCCCTTCCTCCGAGTACACTGCTGCTTGGTTCTGGTTATTTGGTGGGTGATTCTGTAACGGCTGTCGTCTTCCTCTTCCTCGGACGAGGAGAGGAGAGAAGGATCGGTGGACCAATACGCAGCAAGGTATGATGACATAATGTAATTTATTGAAACACAAAGACGAATACGAAAACACTTGGAAAATTACAAAATAAGAAAACGACGTAGACGAAACCTGAACATGAACTTACATAACTACACGTAGAACTCACGGACAGGAACAGACTACATCAAACGAAAGAACAGCCAAACAGTCCCGTATGGTACAGACACGGACGACACAGGAGACAATCACCCACAAACAAACAGTGACCTACCAACCTGTTAAGGCTAGGGGGTGCTGTTGTCACTATTTATGGTAATCGTGTAATTTTTGAAACGGCTTCCTACAAAATTCTTGATCGTACAATATGCATATTATTATTAATAGTGGATAGAAAACAGTCTATAGTTTCTATAGGAGTTGAAATTGTGTCTCTAAGTGGAACAGAACTCATTCTACAGCAATTTCCCTGACATGGAGTCAGATTTCAGAAATTTTGGCCCCTGTTCTGGAGTCAGTTTTAAGGCCACTGTTATTCCTATGAGTATATGGACACTGCTTACGTCTTCCCCTGGATGCCTTTACGTGATGACGATTTGAATGGTGTCGATTGCGCAATCACAGGCACTATAAATGAAAAAACCCTGTATGTAGGAACTCTTTTCTTGGTGCGTCATGCGCGCGGAGGATACCGACCCACTGTTTTTCCAAGCACTAGTGAAGCCAGTTATATTTCTCCGGTCATATTTCTACTCGTTATAGGAGTTAAAAACATCATAAGGTAGTTAATTTAAAGCGTTTTATAGCAATTTATATCCGTTTAGTGCGTTTTTGGGACATTTATTTCTGAGACACTGTGAATCTCTGGGCACGCTTCCAGTTCATGCCGAACGCAGTTGGCATTTCCACATGGCAAGAGGACAGCTTTCCACCAAAAGACGATTAGACCCAAGAAAGGATGCTTTGCCCAAGATTCTGATGGAAGAACAGCTCAAAATAGGAACAGTTTATTATGATAAATCGTGTTTCTGTCTAAAAAAGTTAGTGGCTTAGGACGCCATTTTTTTTGACTTAGCTTCGCTTGGCGCAAACTGTATTGAAAAGTAAGGATAATTTAAAAAATGTAATTCCGCGATTGTATTAAGAATTAAATTGTCTATCAATCGCTGTCCACCCTATATTTTTTAGTCACGTTTATGAGTATTTATGTATACGACTAGATCACTGTCTAATATGGCGCACGAACATTTTCTTACCAGCTGGGCTACTTTTCTCATTGTCTAACCATGATTTTGGTGGCTAAATATGCACATTTTCGAACAAACTGTATATGTATGTTGTAATGTGATGTTACAGGAGTGTCATCTGAAGAATTCTGTGAAGGTTAGTGAAAAAAGTAATATATTTTGGCGATGTTTACGTTATCGCTCTCTTTGGCTAGAATCAATGCTGGGGTAATGTTTGCACATGTGCTATGCTAATATAACGATTTATTGTGTTTTCGCTGTAAGACACTTAGAAAATCTGAAATATTGTCTGTATTCACAGGATCTGTGTCTTTCGATTAGTGTATGCTGTGTATTTTTACAAAATGTTTGATGATTAGTAGTTAGGTAAACACGTTGCTCATTGTAATTATTCTAGTCCATTTGTGACGGTGGGTGCAATTGTAAACTATGCCATCTACCTGAAATATGCACATTTTTCTAACAAAACCTATCCTATACCATAAATATGTTATCAGACTGTCATCTGATGAGTTTTTTTCTTGGTTAGGGGCTATCAATATCTTAGTTTAGCCGAATTGGTGATAGCTACTGTTGTTGGTGGACAAAGTAAAGATGGTGGATTATGCTAATGTGTTTTTAGCTAATAGATTTACATCTTTACATATTGTGTCTTCCCTGTAAAACATTTTAAAAATCGGACATGTTGTCTGGATTCACAAGATCTGTGTCTTTCATTAGCTGTATTGGACTTTAATGTGTGAAAGTTAAATATTTAAAAAATATATTTTTTTTGAATTTCGCGGCTCTGCCTTTTCAGTGGGGGTGGGGGGGGTGTGCCGCTAGCGGAACGTGTGTCCTTGAAAGAGGAAAACGCAAAACACCTGCCTCTAATTAAGAGCCATACCAGGCAACCCAAAACCAACATAGAAACAGAAAACATAGACTGCCCACCCAACTCACGCCATGACCAATAAACACATACAAAACAAGAGAAAACAGGTCAGGAACGTGACAACACTGCAACATTTTTAATCTAAGTAAGATTAAATATCTTAAATCAAGGCAATATATGCTTGTTTTTCATCTAACAAGATGTTTCTTCTTATCAGCCAGTTTTTATGTTGGAGCATTTCACTTGTTTCAAGCTTTTTTATCCTTAATTATCTAAATAAGATAACATAACTTGTTACTGAGATTGTATTACTGGTTCTGAGTAACTTCATGCTCGAAACTAGAATTACCAGAATTATAAAGCTGTTTGATCAACACTGACAAGTACAAAACTGCTTTGTCAAAGTCAGAGTTTCTTATGTCAAGAATCTTATCCATTTCATCTCTTCACATATTAAGAACATATAACGACCAAATGGAATTCACTGTTTTATTGTCAATCTTAGACACAGCACAGCAATCTTGTAGACAAAATACAGTACAGAACAAAGACAGTACACTTTTCATATCTGGGGAACACAGATATGAGTCATTTGAATTGTTGTACAATTCTATTACATCCCCAAGATGGTATTTGACTTGTACATAAGTTTGGCTCTTGTTGCTAATTGTGTAATAAGAGGTCAAATCAACCAGTTTTTCAGCATCCACTAACTCAGTGGCCTGTGCAGGGTGTGGGACCTCCACTAACTCAGTGGCCTGTGCAGGGTGTGGGACCTCCACTAACTCAGTGGCCTGTGCAAGGTGTGGGACCTCCACTAACTCAGTGGCCTGTGCAAGGTGTGGGACCTCCACTAGCTCAGTGGCCTGTGCAAGGTGTGAGACCTCCACTAACTCAGTGGCCTGTGCAAGGTGTGGGACCTCCACTAACTCAGTGGCCTGTGCAAGGTGTGGGACCTCCACTAACTCAGTGGCCTGTGCAAGGTGTGGGACCTCCACTAACTCAGTGGCCTGTGCAGGGTGTGGGACCTCCACTAACTCAGTGGCCTGTGCAGGGTGTGGTACCTCCACTAACTCAGTGGCCTGTGCAGGGTGTGGTACCTCCACTAACTCAGTGGCCTGTGCAAGGTGTGGGACCTCCACTAACTCAGTGGCCTGTGCAAGGTGTGGGACCTCAACTTGATAAGCCATGACGTTTCTATCAACGCATATAGTTTGAAATGGTTGATATTCCAAACAATAAAGCTTAGAATCAACAATCATTTTGTTTTTGAATGGCATATTACTATTCAGTACTTTGGCAAAGATCACGGACCTCTGAGTTATGTATTTATTAGAATTTATTACAAGTCATTTGACTGATACAGCATGGTTTACATTGAAACCTAGGGAGTCCCTCAATTTTCCACATAAATATTGTAGTTCTTTAACCTCTGATACAGGTCCCATCTCCCTTTCATTTGAAAAAATTGGGTGAATTGAACAATCAACATTTTGGCAGTTTTCATATATTGGGTTCTGATTGATCAACGACTTGCAAATATAAAAAAAATTGAGCTTAGAAGCCCCTTGTTTAAAGAAACAATGTTTAGACTTGAACCGCATACACATACAGTATGTCTAACCATTGGACCCATTGACTTTATCTGTGATGGCAAATGTATCATATAATGCTGTTTAGGTGTAACATTGCGGTCTGGAAAAAGCTCCTTCCAATGCTTCAAATGATTTTCAAAGATTAACTTCAACCTAGACACAGTCGCAATGGAAAAAACAGGTGCAAATACTATCTGTACCATCTCTATTAGCTCAGTTATCAGTCGTATATATGCATTGACTTCCAAACTCTCCAAAACAAATGGCAATATCCTTAGCAGGACAAGCATCTGCCCAGATGACTGTTTTCATTTACAGTGTGAAACACAGTTAATGTACTAACAGAAATTGGAGATGGCAGATCTCTAACATCTAGAGGGGAATAAGGGAAACCAAGAATAGCAGAATACACTGAGTCCAGATCAATCTGTTCTGACACAACAAGATGATTCAAAACACATTTGATTTCCAATGGGGCTTTGCCCTCCAGAATTACATGCATAATGTCTTGCAGAGTTTGTTGTATGATATCAAAGGCTGGGAATTCAACTAACTTGCTCCTTCTATTGATCACATATGTTGTTCTCAGGCTGTTGCGAAGCACGTCCGTCTTTGCCTTTTCTATTTCATCACACTGTCTGACATGCTTCTCCAATATCCTTTCAGTATATGCATCTTCATTGAAGTGTGAATGCATGTCATCAAAAGAACACTCACAGTGTCTGCACTTACTTTAGGCAAAGCCCACACCCTCTTTGAACCCTGCTAGTTCATGTTGTGCCAGGGTGTCTCCACAGAGAGAGACCATGGCACCATATATCGTTTTCTCTCCGTTAATAGTTAGCATTTTAACCCCACTGTACAATGCATCCATGTCTTCCTTGATTCTATTCAATATTACATCTCCACTAGATTGACGGAGGTCTGCTGATCTAGCCACGGCAAGTAGCCTGATAGCAGCCAGTTTAGACCTGCATTTTGGATGTATATTTCCTAGGGTGTAGTACACTTAACAACTTGTTTTTTGATGTAAAGGATCCTAGTAGATTACAGATCTCTATTTCATCCGTGTACAGAACAATCTGCAATGCCTTTGGTTTTTGTGAAAATAAGGGATATGATTTTAGAAGAGCACCATCAACAATGTCATGAAAAAAACTTTCCCTTCATCTGGGATCCCTTTTCAACCATAGACAAAATCCTTGGGTGTGATAACTGTTCTAGACTTTTGACTAATGGTACATAATAAAATAATTTGTCTTTGATGAAAATGTATTTTGATCCTCCACATTTCATCCTGCATATGGTTCGAGCAACGTGAATTTCCTCTGCGTGCAAACAGCTAAACTGCTTGTTACTAACACTGTCCTGTCTAAATGGTGTTGCAACTCAGGCAAAAGGGTCAATGAGATTGTCAAATATATCCATTGCATCTTTTTCAAGTTGACCTGAACTGAATGCTGTCCTGTGTACCACACATCAAAGAAACAGATTATTTGAAATTGTATTTAGTTTCACCAATAGAGCTATTTAAGTATTTTGTTCCTATTGATTATTTTCACATTAACCCAGCTTCAGCCATAATTTTGCTAAAATTATTTTGCTAAAATTATCGTATAGCCTATGAACAGTATGACTTTGGTCCCTGTATCGTCCGTTCATTAAATTATATTTTTAAATTCAGAAAAACAAATTAAAAATGCTAGCTATCTACTTACTTGTTCCGGTGGTACTTGGCTTTCCTCACATGGCTGTTCATCTGGTCGGGTGCCTTCAAGTAGGTGTTGAAGAGGGTTTCTCTTTACATGATAGAAGGAATGGTACACTCTATATTCCTCAGTGCCTCTGCCAATACCACAGAGCAACCAGAAATCAGGGCTGCGACTGTGCAATCTATTGATATGGATCAATAACAGTTTCAATGAAAAAGAAATAAAAATGCAGCAGATAACGCACTGCAAAAGCATCTTGAACGCTACTAAAAGCAAACGCAAGTAAAACGTTCCCACTGCTTTCGATGAAAATGGCGGAAAGAACTGAAAATGATGTTCACAAGTATTTATAATACCACTAAGTAATTTGATTGGAGGAGAGTATAACAGCACTGGGACTTTTAACTATACATGTATCACTCCGCTTTACATTAACGATCGTTATCTATCTTAAATTGTAACAAACTTTACACCGCAAAGATTAACATATTTCCACAAATAACATTTGAGTTAAATTATGAATGGTCATCAGGAGAGGACGGTAACATGTAGACCTACACAAAGTAGCAGTAGCAAGCTAGTGTGTAGGAAAATGTATATGTGGTGCTTGGCAACAGTCCAGTCCCAGACCAGTTAGGGAACTATGTGTCCTAGTCCAGTTGTGGAACTATGTGTGTTGGCAGAGCCAAACATATTATTAAAGAAATAAACAAATCATAATCTGTTGTCGCTTATTACTGTTAACTAATAAATTGTGCTTGTAGAACTGTTGTCTAAAAGCAATATCACACGAGGTCGTGCTGTTATACTGAATATTATTATCTTTGTCCTGCGGCCTCCTACCTACGACGGATTCACAGCCGTGCTGATATTCAGCACTTCCTCTCGTGTGATATTGCATTACTGACGTACGTTCATCACATTATCTAGCTACATAAGGGAGGCCTATAAATAAAAAGTCAAAGACGGTCCAAATCTTTGAGTCATCTAACAACACCATGAATGAAGATGGAATGGATGACACACATCCAGGCATGGATCATATATCAACCGCAGTATTAAAAGCTAATGTTCATTTGTTTATCCCCATCTACCTTTCTCCTTAGCAAGCTAACGTTAGCTAACGTTAATTTGAATTGGAAAGTTGGCAAACCAAGTTAGCATGCTAATTTTAACCAGGTAGGTGTCACGGTCGTTATAAGGAGTGGACCAAGATGCAGCGTGGTATGTTTCCATCCTTTTATTTGGAAGAGAAACTTAAAGAACAAAAACAATCAAGCGAACAAACAAAATGTGAAGCTCAGAGTAGTGCTCACAGGCAACTATACCTAGACAAGATCCCACAAAGCACAATGGGGAAATGGCTACCTAAATATGATCCCCAATCAGAGACAATGATAAACAGCTGCCTCTGATTGGGAACCATACCAGGTCAACATAGACATATAATTCCCCTAGATAACCCATCCTTAATCACACCCCGACCTAACCAACATAGAGAATAAAAAGCTCTCTATGGTCAGGGCGTGACAGTAGGCTAGTTGAGAACAAGTTCTCATTTACAACTGTGACCTGGCAAAGATAAAGCAAAGCAGTGTGACACAGACAACACAGAGTTACATATGGAGTAAACAATAAACAAGCCAATAACACAATAAACAAGTCAATGATACAGTAGGGAAAAAAATAAAGTCTATATACAGTGTGTGCAAAAGGCATGAGGAGGTAGCAGATTAACACTGGAGTGATAAATGAGCAGATGATGATGTGCAAGAAGAGTTACTGGTGTGCAAAAGAGCAGAAAAGTAAATAAAATAAAAACAGTATGGGGATAAGGTAGGTATATTGGGTGCGCTATTTACAGATGGACTATGTACAGCTGCAGCGATCGGTTAGCTGCTCAGATAGCTGATGTTTAAATTTGGTGAGGGAAATAAAAGTCTCCAACTTCAGCGATTTTTGCAATTCGTTCCAGTCACTGGCAGCAGAGAACTGGAAGGAAAGGCGGCCAAATTAGGTTTTGGCTTTGGGGATGATCAGTGAGATATACCTGCTGGAACGTGTGCTACGGGTGGGTGTTGTTATTGTGACCAGTGAACTGAGATAAGGCGGAGCTTTACCGAGCATAGACTTATAGATGATCTGGAGCCAGTGGGTCTGGCGACGAATATGTAGCGAGGGCCAGCCGACTAGAGCATACAGGTCGCAGTGGTGGGTGGTATAAGGTGATTTGGTAACAAAACGGATGGCACTGTGATACACCGCATCCAGTTTGCTGAGTAGAGTATTGGAAGCTCTTTTGTAGATGACATCGCTGAAGTCGAGGATTGGTAGGATAGTCAGTTTTAATAGGGTAAGTTTGGCGGCGTGAGTGAAGGAGGCTTAGTTGCGAAATAGAAAGCCAATTCTAGATTTGATTTTGGATTGGATATGTTTAATATGAGTCTGGAAGGAGAGTTTACAGTCTAACCAGACACCTAGGTATTTATAGTTGTCCACATATTCTAGGTCGGAACCGTCCAGGGTGGTGATGCTAGTCGGGCGGGCGGGTGCGGGCAGCGAACGGTTGAAAAGCATGCATTTGGTTTTACTAGCGTTTAAGAGCAGTTGGAGGCCACGGAAGGAGTGTTGTATGGCATTGAAAATTGTTTGGAGGTTAGTTAGCACAGTGTCCAATGAAGGGCCAGAAGTATACAGAATGGTGTCATCTGCGTAGAGATGGATCAGGGAATCGCCCCTAACAAGAGCGATATCATTGATATATACAGAGAAAAGAGTTGGCCCGAGAATTGAACCCTGTGGTACCCCCATAGAGACTGCCAGAGGTCCGGACAACATGCCCTCCGATTTGACACACTGAACTCTGTCTGCAAAGTAGTAGGTGAACCAGGCGAGGCAGTCATTAGAGAAACCAAGGCTTTTGAGTCTGCCGATAAGAATACGGTGATTGACAGAGCCGAAAGCCTTGGCCAGGTCGATGAAGATGGCTGCACAGTACTGTCTGATGGCGGTTACGATATCGTTTAGTACCTTGAGCGTGGCTGAGGTGCACCCGTGATCGGCTCGTAAACCAGATTGCACAGCGACGAAGGTATGGTGGGATTCGAAATAGTCAGTGATCTGTTTATTAACTTGGCTTTCGAAGACTTTAGATAGGCAGGGCAGGATGGATATAGGTCTGTAACAGTTTGGGTCTAGGGTGTCACCCCCTTTGAAGAGGGGGATGACCTTGGCAGCGTTCCAATCTTTAGGGATATCGGACGATACGAAAGAGAGGTTGAACAGGCTGGTAATAGGGGTTACAACAATGGCGGCGGATAGTTTTAGAAAGAGAGGGTCCAGATTGTTTAGCCCAGCTGATTTGTACAGGTCCAGGTTTTGCAGCTCTTTCAGAACATCTGCTATCTGGATTTTGGTGAAGGAGAAGCTGGGGAGGTTTGGGCGAGTAGTTGCGGGGGGAGGGGGGCGGAGCTGTTGACCGGGGTTGGAGTAGCCAGGAGGAAGGCATGGCCAGCCGTTGAGAAATGCTTATTGACATTTTTGATTATCATGGATTTATTGGTGGTGACCGTGTTACCTAGAGGAGGTGCTCTTGTTCTCCATGGACTTTACAGTGTCCCAAAACTTTTTGGAGTTAGAGCTACAGGATGCAAATGTCTGCTTGAAAAAGCTAGCCTTTGCTTTCCTGACTGACTGCGTGTATTGGTTCCTGACTTCCCTGAAAAGTTGCATATCGCGGGGGCTATTCGATGCTAATGCAGTACGCCACAGGATGTTTTTGTGCTGCTCAAGGGCAGTCAGGTCTGGAGTGAACCAGGGGCTATATCTGTTCTTGGTTCTGCATTTTTTGAACGGGGTGTGCTTATTTAAGATGGTGAGGAAATTACTTTTAAAGAATGACCAGGCATCCTCTACTGACGGGATGAGATCAATACCCTTCCAGGACACCCGGGCCAGGTCGATTAGAAAGGCCTGCTCACAGAAGTGTTTTAGGGAGCGTTTGACAGTGATGAGGGGTGGTCGTTTGACCGCGGACCCATAGCGGATACATGCAATGAGGCAGTGGTCGCTGTGATCCTGATTGAAAACAGCGGAGGTGTATTTGGAGGTCAAGTTGGTCAGGATGATATCTATGATGGTGCCCATGTTTACGGATTTAGGGTTGTACCTGGTGGGTTCCTTGATGATTTGTGTGAGATTGAGGGCATCTAGCTTAGATTGTAGGACTGCCAGGGTGTTAAGCATATCCCAGTTTAGGTCACCTAACAGAACGAACTCTGAAGCTCGAACTAGCTTGCACTATCTTTTGGTTTAAAGTAATTGATGTCAACGTTGATGATATACTGGTAGTCTAATTTTGTTAGCTAACATTAGCTAGCTTGGTAAATCATTCCTGCATTAACTGGAAAGGGAAGACAGTATGCTAATGTCTCATAACCTATATCAATCTGACACTTCGCGTCTATAAACTATGATTTAGTTGCTAATTACTTAACTATTTACCATGTGGTTAAATGTGTTTTTCAGCTGCTAAAATAAGCACAGACATGCTGCCCAGCCTCTCTAAGGAGGATTTACGTGATCTCTTTCCCGGGCCAGAGCAGTTCTTCAGGAGGAGAACCATTTGGAGATGTACTCATGGTGAAAATGAGGTAATGTTAGATTTTGACATTTGGGAGACATTTAATCTAACCATGCAGACAGTGTTTCCTGTTATCAAATTAGCATTTCCTGGCCATCATTACAATACATGTATCTAAAGATGTAGTTGTTTTGGTGTTTGCTGTTAGGTTGTTGTTACAGTGTGGTGTTCTTTGTTCTTTATAATTACCATTGAATATATGTATGTCTCATACAGGGTCAAGAATCAGACCTGTGTAGACCAGGCACCTCCTCTGGGACCTGTGATTTCAGCCCCACTCCCCCACCCTTTCCCTCCTCCTCCTCCTCCTCCACCCCCTTCCACTCTCCACCCCCCCCCCTTCCTCCACCCTCCTGTCCCCTCCATCCCCCCACCCCTCTCCAAACCCAAGAGACCAACATGGTGCCACCAGAACCGTACAGCTTGTCAGCCCACAGTATGTCTTATACACAGACACAGAGTTGGAGCAATCAAGAAGCACCTTTTTTGAGAAACAGCGTGCTGGACAAGAAGGAGACTATATCCTTTCCAGAGATCTTCTATGTCGCTTCGTCAGGAATACAGTAACAAGCAATATTCCCATTAAGAGAGCTGCAGGCGATGACTTCCAGTATCCATGCAGCCGTGAACTCCCTATAATGGTGAAGCGTCTCATAGAGTACTACCCAATGCTGCGGGACAGATCTACAACCAGTGGAGCTGAGTAGGTAAGTCACAACTCAGGTATTCAACACATGTTTCCAAACACAGCACTGTTGGATACCTGGCAGCCAACGTGCAAACATCTGACTCTCAAAACAGGAGGGATGTGCTTCATCCAGATCAATCATGGAAACATGTGTCGACTTGTATCGTTTCATTTCTTGATTCAATTTTTGTTTAATGTGATTTATAACACAAACAATTTGTTGTTTGTTAGGAATCTGTGAAGAAGCAGCTTTTGAAAAGGATTCAGAATGTGACAACACCCAAAAGGAAGCAGGGAGCGACCCCTTCAAGAAAGAGGCCACGAAGCCCTAGATTTCAGAGCAGCCAGGAGATGTCCACTGATACGACTGACGAATCCACCTCCACAACCCTGATCTTGGAGAGATCCCCACAATCTAGATGCACCACCCCAGAGGTTGAACAGTTGGGTGGTAAGTACACAAATTGAAATAGTGGATAGTGTTTCTTTATAAATTAAACTTCTACTACTACTCTAAATGAGGGACTAGCAACAAAGTGACTATTTAGTCGTCAGTGTTTCCTGTGGAATGAGAGGTTTGGAGGGGGGAGGGGGTAGTAACAGCGGAATCACTGGTCTTAATTTCAGCCTACATTTTTAAATGTTAATTGGTCAGGTTTGTTATGTTTTCTGGCATCAGAAACTACTGAGAGCCTACAGATCCAGGCGAGACATTATAAAACTCTACAGGAGATGTACAAAACCAAGGCCAGACCCAACCAGAAGGATGTTTCCCAGATCCTGGACCTTGAATTCCAAGCAAGATCGGCCTTCATCGACTGTCATGCTACTAAGGAGCAGGACAGACCTACCAAGATACTTCAAGCGTATGTATCCCTGCTTCAGAGAACTGGATCATGTAAGCAAATGTATTCATTTTAAGTAGGCCTATGCTTCTTTAGCCTGGTTAACACCACACCGAATCTCAAATGAGATACAGTGTGGGAACTGAGCAGCGTCAGAAGCCATAGCAGGGATGGGGGTAAACTACTTCGGGTAAATGTAAAACAGTGAGCTCGCGAGAATTCGGTCTGGTAGTAACCAGGCTAATGCTTCCTACGCCTCCAGCTAGATAGACAGACAGAGTCTTACACTATCTGTCTGTCTGTCTATGTCTGTGTGTGTGTTTCAGGTTATGGATGAACTCCGGCGGATCCTCAATCGAGGCAACTCCTGCTTCATACCTGAACTGAAGACCCGCTGGAGGACCTTTTACAACAAGGCATAGTTTTATGGAGTGTTCAAAAAGGTCACAAAGCCACCGCTGCTGGACAAAGGTAATTACTGGCTCTGTTGACAATGGAGAATCCCATGAAGAAATTATTTTTTGTTTAAAACCTTTTGGGGCTCTAGGTGGCGCTTTGGAAAAACTGGAAAATATGTGCAAATTTTCAAACGGCCTCTTAATATATTTTTGCTCTTACCATATGCATATTGTTACTACTGTTGGATAGAAAAGAGTCTATAGTTTCTAAAACCGTTTTAATTTTTTCTCTGAGTGGAACACAAGTCCTTTGGCAGCACTTTCCCCGACCAGGAAGTAAAATGCAAGATGTTTATGCTCGCTTCAACGCTCTGCCTATATATGGTCATGCCACCTATGACCCGAAACACACCTCGTACGCCTTCCTCTGGGTGTCAAGAGGACGTCAGAAGAGAAATCTTGCGTTTATCTTGTTCTGACGTGAAATAAGACCTATTTCTTTGGCGTGACCGTCAATTTCAGGAAGTCAGAAGCGCGCGACTTGGGAGAGATATCATGTTTTGTTTTGCTGCCGTTTCTGATGTGAACTATCTCCAGCTCGGATTTGATTTGATAAATGAGACCATGTCATCGTAATGTATGTTTTTTCAATATAGTTTAATCAGATTATTTGAATTTTTTCGGGAGTTTTGCCGTGTTCTGTAATGTTTCCTTTGTTTACTTTGGAGAGATCCATGCCACTCGACTAGTACCACTGCTAAAGGAAGATGGAAAGTTGCCATTCTGAATGGATTGAACGACTATTCTGGACTAAGGACAACTTGATCAACATTCTGATGAAAGATCAGCCAAAGTAAGACCAAATTTATAATGTTATTTCATATATCTGTCGTGCATGTCAACTGGTCGCGCGCGCCCAAGTGTGTCTGTCTGGCGTGGCTATGCTAATTTAGCGCTACATTTAGTTTTCGATGTAAAACATTTCATAAATCGGAAATATTGTCTGGAATCACAAGAATCCTGTTTTTCAATTGCTGCACAGTATGTATTTCTCCGAAATGTTTTATGAGGAGTAATTAGGTATTTGATGTTGGTGTCTGTAAATGCTATGGCTGCTTTCGGTGCAATTTTTGAGTGTAGCTGAAATGTAATTTATGATTTATACCATAAATATGCACATTAAAAAAAAAAAAAACATATGCTATACAATAAATATGTTATCAGACTGTCATCTTAGGAAGTTGTTTCTTGGTTAGTGGCTATATATATCTTCATTTGGTCGAATTTGTGATAGCTACTGATGGAGTAAAAAACTGATGGAGTTAGAAAAAGTGGTGTCTTTTGCTAAGGTGGTTAGCTAATAGATTTACATATTTTGTCTTCCCTGTAAAACATTTTAAAAATCGGACATGTTGGCTGGATTCACAAGATCTGTGTCTTTCATTAGCTGTATTGGACTTTAATGTGTGAAAGTTAAATATTTAAAAAAAATATTTTTTTTGAATTTCGCGGCTCTGCCTTTTCAGTGGGGGCCAGCCTCAATTAAATAACTGGCTGCAGTAAATCAAATGAAACTTTTTTCGTTTTTAACAGTGAAGCAATCAATCGCCATGATGAAGTCTTTACCAGATATGTTCCCATCACCTGTGGCTCCACCAAAGAAGTTAGGACATGCAAGTGAAGCTTCACATCCTTGAGGTAAGAAATGTGTGCATGTATTAGAATTTTCATTACTTAACCATAACATACAAAGAGTGTGAATTGTCTTTGTGGTCATATTTGTTTTTCTCTTTGTGTTTGTGTCAGTCTGCAGAAGACCCCAACACCTTTCTTCAGGCGAGACCAATTTTCAGCCCTGTCGTGATTGTCTGCGAAACCAACTGCGTACTGGCCATTGGAACCATGCCTGAGGTGACCTTCCCAAAAGAGGACATCTATGCCAGTGTGACGTTTCTCATGGCGTGTCATTACGCCTTTCACCTCACGTATCCTAAGTGCATTGTGACACTCCTCTCTGTGCTGCAGAGAGAAGCCCTCTCGGACGCCATCCACGACCGGGACATGACTTCTTCATAGAAAAAGGCTATGGCCGAGTGGAAAAAGTTCATTACTAACTAGGGTTGCACAATACCATTTTTTCATTTCCGATCTCGATAACAGAACTGTGTGTATTGGCCCATCCGAGAACCGATCCGATAACCTTTAACAAATAGGCAGGGCGTTTGTTGTTTATTATAAGAAGGTTTAAAGCACTGTTATGTTCATCTTCCCATTGGTCTTACATTTTCACCTTGACCACCAATGGCCTTTGTTGTTGTTTTTGCATCCTTTGCTCTGCCCATATTTACATTTACATTTAAGTCATTTAGCAGACGCTCTTATCCAGAGCGACTTACAAATTGGTGCATTCATCAGCCTCTGGATATACCAAGTCCTCAATAAAGAAGTGAAAAGAAATGAGATTCATTCTTTCTTTAAGAAAGCCAAACACATTTCTAGTAGTAATACAAGTACATTTATCTCAGTCAGGATTACTTATTTTAAGCACAATATGCTACTTTTCCTGTAAATTCCTGGGAATATTGCCTTATTTCAAGACGATTGCAATAGCATTGGATTCTAAATTTAAGCACATTTTACTACATATTGAGAAAACAATTCTTAAATATTTTCTTTGTATCCAGACAAATGTACTTGTTTTTAGTGTAGCTGTTTTTAGTTTTAAGATATATTTACTAAACATATAGCCTTATTTCAAGATGATGGCACTAGCTTTTGCTAAATTTAAGCACGTTTTCCTACATATTGAGAAAATGATTCTTAAATCTTTTCTTTCTATCCAGACAAATTACTTGTTTTTAGTCTGAACGCACTAGGTTAAAGATATCTGTGCGTTCTTTGAGACTATATATTTTTACTGGTTTAACTTCTTCTGGCTGCAAGCCCGAGGCCAGCCACAATATGACAACAGCCACTTCAAGTGCAGGGCGCGAAATTCAAAATATATTTTTTAGAAATATTTAACTTTCACACATTAACAAGTCCAATACAGCAAATGAAAGGTACACATCTTGTGAATCCAGCCAACATGTCCGATTTTTAAAATGTTTTGCAGCGAAAACAGCACGTATATTTATGTTAGCTCACCACCAAATACAAAAAAGGACAGACATTTTTCACAGCACAGGTAGCATGCACAAAGCCAACCTAACTAACAAGAACCAACCAAACTAACCAACAAACAACTTCATCAGATGACAGTCTTATATCATGTTTCAATAAATCTATGTTTTGTTCGAAAAATGTGCATATTTCAGGTATAAATCATAGTTTACATTGCATCTACAATCAGAAATTGCACCGAAAGCAGTCATAATAATTACAGACACCAACGTCAAATACCTAAATACTCATCATAAAACATTTCTGAAAAATACATAGTGTACAGCAAATGAAAGACAAGCATCTTGTGAATCCAGCCAATATTTCCGATTTCTTAACCTGTTGAGGATGTGGGCGCTGTTGTCACTATTTATGCTAATCGTGTAATTTTTGAAACGGCTTCCCACAAAATTCTTGATCGTACAATATGCATATTATTATTATTATTGGATAGAAAACAGTCTATAGTTTCTATAGGAGTTGAAATTTTGTCTCTAAGTGGAACAGAAGTCATTCTACAGCAATTTCCCTGACATGGAGTCAGATTTCAGAAATTTTGGCCCCTGATCTGGAGTCAGTTAAAAGGGCACTGTTATTGCTATGAGTATACGGACACTGCTTACGTCTTCCCCTGGATGCCTTTACGTGATGACGATTTGAATGGGGTCGATTGCGCGTTCACAGGCACTATAAATTAAAAAACCCTGTAGCTAGCAAGTCTTTTCTTGCTGCGTAATGCGCCTGGAGGACATTGACCCGCACTTGTTCCAAGCATTAGTGGAGGGAGTAATATTACTCTGGTCATGTTTCTACTCGTTATGGGAGTTAAAAACATCATAAGGTAGTTAATTTAAAGCGTTTTATAGCAATTTATATCCGTTTAGTGCGATTTTGGGACATTTATTTCTGAAACGCTGTGAATTGCTGGGCACGCTTCCAGTTCATCCCGAACGCAGTTGGCATTTCCACATGGCAAGAGGACAGCTTTCCACCAAAAGACGATTAGACCCAAGAAAGGATCCTTTGCCCAAGATACTGATGGAAGAACAGCTCAAAGTAGGACATTTTTATTATGATAAATCGTGTTTCTGTCGAAAAATGTTAGTGGCTTAGGACGCCATGTTTTTTGACGTAGCTTCGCTTGGCGCAAACTGTATTGAAAAGTAAGGATAATTTAAAAAATGTAATTCCGCGATTGTATTAAGAATTAAATTGTCTATCAATCACTGTCCACCCTATATTTTTTAGTCACGTTTATGAGTATTTATGTATAAGAGTAGATCACTGTCTAATATGGCGCACGGACATTTTCTCACCAGCTGGGCTACATTTCACATTGTCTAACCATGATTTTGGTGGCTAAATATAAACATTTTCGATCAAACTCTATATGGATTGTGTAATATGATGTTACAGGAGTGTCATCTGAAGAATTCTGAGAAGGTTAGTGAAAAAATTAATATATTTTGGCGATGTTGACGTTAAAGCTCACTTTGGCTAGAATCAATGCTGGGCTGCTATGTGCTATGTGCTATGCTAATATAACGATTTATTGTGTTTTCGCTGTAAGACACTTAGAAAATCTGAAATATTGTCTGTATTCACAGGATCTGTGTCTTTCGATTAGTGTATGCTGTGTATTTTTACGAAATGTTTGATGATTAGTAAGTAGGTAAACACGTTGCTCTATGTAGTTTTTCTAGTCCATTTGTGACGGTGGGTGCAATTGTAACCTATGCCATCTACCTGAAATATGCACTTTTTTCTAACAAAAAAGAAAAAAAAGAAAAAGAAAGAAGAGGGGTATACTAAATTGATTACATGGTCTGGAAGGTACTCTGTGGTCCTCATGCTACCTCTAACCACCTGTAACCCCATAACAAACCATACAAACACTACACAATTCAGTTTGTAAATATTTTGGCCAACAGGGGTTGGAAGGAGATGTTGGTGCCATTGTATTGATCTCTATTAGACTGGCTAATTAAGACTATCTAAAATTGATATTCTAATAGTGTCAGACTGCTCCACTGCAAAAGTCAGCTCTCAAAAACAGCTGCCAACAGAACAGGATCATTTTATTTGCCAAGATTTTTTAACCTGTTTGGGCTGCAGGGGCAGTATTGAGTAGCCGGATAAAAGGTGCCCATTTCAAATGTCCTCGTACTCAATTCTTGCTCGTACAATATGCATATTATTATTACTATTGGATAGAAAACACTCTCTAGTTTATATTATATTATATCTGTGAGTAAAACAGAACTCCTTTTGCAGCAAACTTCCTGACAGGAAGTGGAAAATCTGAAATCGATGCTCTCTTCTAGGGCCTGCCTATTAAAGTCCTTGATATTTATTCGTTTAGATGCACTTCATACGTCTTCCACTAGATGTCGACAAGCAGTGAGAGAAGAAATGGAGTGTGTAACTTGCTCTTGGCTCGAATAAATGCTCTTTGTATGACGTGTCACCAGTTTCCTGTTTTCTGGAGAGCGCGTCAAGGGACCTGGATTTGCCTTCTGATAAGCTGTGGTTATGGACGACTAATATCTCCGGCTTTGATTTTATTTGATACATGTGACAATATCATCGTAAAGTATGTTTTTTCAATATAGTTTAATCAGATTATTGAAATTTTTTCGGGAGTTTTGCCGTGTTCCGTTCTCTTTGTTTGTCGACGATGGAGAGATTCGCGCCACTTGGCAAGTGTGCTTGCTAAATCGAGAGGGAAAAAGGCCGTTCTAAATCCAAACAACGATTGTTCCCGACAAAGGATCCCTTGTACAACATTCTGATGAAAGATCAGCAAAAGTAGGACCCATTTTATGATGCTATTTCATATATCTGTCGAACATGTTGTGCTAGTCGTTTGCGCCCAGCTTTTGGGTACTCTCTCGCTATACCTAAGCTGGATGTCGTAATGAAGTTATTTTTCAAATTCTAACACGGCGATTGCATTAAGAACTAGTGTATCTATCATTTCCTATACAACATGTATTTTTTAGTTATGTTTATGAATAGTTATTTGGTCAGAATATGTGTGTCAGAAAAAGTGTCCGAAAAATATCCGGACGTTGTGGGATGTTATAGGACTGTCATCTGATGAAGCTTATCAAGGTTTGTCAAAAATTATATATCTTTTGCTGGTTTGTTACGATCGCTAACTTTTGCTACTGGGGAATGGCTTGTGTTTCTGGCTATTATGGTAAGCTAATATAACGCTATATTGTGTTTTCGCTGTAAAACACTTAACCTGTCTAGGATGAGGGTGCCGCTAGCGGCACTCCCCCCCCACCCCCACTGAAAAGGCAGAGCCGCGAAATTCAATTTTTTTTTTTTTTTTAATATTTAACTTTCACACATTAAAGTCCAATACAGCTAATGAAAGACACAGATCTTGTGAATCCAGCCAACAAGTCCGATTTTTAAAATGTTTTACAGGGAAGACACAATATGTAAAGATGTAAATCTATTACCTAAAAACACATTAGCATAATCCACCATCTTTTATTTGTCCACCAACACCAGTAGCTATCACCAATTCGGCTAAACTAAGATATTTATAGCCCATAACCAAGAAAAAAACTCATCAGATGACAGTCTGATAACATATTTATGGTATGGGATAGGTTTTGTTAGAAAAATGTGCATATTTCAGGTAGATGGCATAGGTTACAATTGCACCCACCGTCACAAATGGACTAGAAAAACTACATAGAGCAACGTGTTTACCTACTTACTAATCATCAAACATTTCGTAAAAATACACAGCATACACTAATCGAAAGACACAGATCCTGTGAATACAGACAATATTTCAGATTTTCTAAGTGTCTTACAGCGAAAACACAATAAATCGTTATATTAGCATAGCACATAGCACATAGCAGCCCAGCATTGATTCTAGCCAAAGTGAGCGATAACGTCAACATCGCCAAAATATATTAATTTTTTCACTAACCTTCTCAGAATTCTTCAGATGACACTCCTGTAACATCATATTACACAATCCATATAGAGTTTGATCGAAAATGTGCATATTTAGCCACCAAAATCATGGTTAGACAATGTGAAATGTAGCCCAGCTGGTGAGAAAATGTCCGTGCGCCATATTAGACAGTGATCTACTCTTATACATAAATACTCATAAACGTGACTAAAAAATATAGGGTGGACAGTGATTGATAGACAATTTAATTCTTAATACAATCGCGGAATTACATTTTTTAAATTATCCTTACTTTTCAATACAGTTTGCGCCAAGCGAAGCTACGTCAAAAAACATGGCGTCCTAAGCCACTAACATTTTTCGACAGAAACACGATTTATCATAATAAAAATGTCCTACTTTGAGCTGTTCTTCCATCAGTATCTTGGGCAAAGGATCCTTTCTTGGGTCTAATCGTCTTTTGGTGGAAAGCTGTCCTCTTGCCATGTGGAAATGCCAACTGCGTTCGGGATGAACTGGAAGCGTGCCCAGCAATTCACAGCGTTTCAGAAATAAATGTCCCAAAATCGCACTAAACGGATATAAATTGCTATAAAACGCTTTAAATTAACTACCTTATGATGTTTTTAACTCCCATAACGAGTAGAAACATGACCAGAGTAATATTACTCCCTCCACTAATGCTTGGAACAAGTGCGGGTCGATGTCCTCCAGGCGCATGACGCAGCAAGAAAAGAGTTCCTAGCTACAGGGTTTTTTAATTTGTAGTGCCTGTGAACGCGCAATCGACCCCATTCAAATCGTCATCACGTAAAGGCATCCAGGGGAAGACGTAAGCAGTGTCCGTATACTCATAGCAATAACTGTGGCCTTTTAACTGACTCCAGATCAGGGGCCAACATTTCTGAAATCTGACTCCATGTCAGGGAAATTGCTGTAGAATGGGTTCTGTTCCACTTAGAGACAAAATTTCAACTCCTATAGAAACTATAGACTGTTTTCTATCCAATAATAATAATAATATTCATATTGTACGATCAAGAATTTTGTGGGAAGCTGTTTCAAAAATTACACGATTAGCATAAATAGTGACAACAGCGCCCCCAGCCTCAACAGGTTAAGAAGCTCAAGACCACTTTCGGCAGAGTCTTATCCATCTGGCCGTTCAACACAGACAAGACAAGCCCATCGCCATGAGGACTAAGAGTCTCAGCTTCCCCAGCCCACCATTGCCAGTGTACCGAAGCTAGATAAAGAACCATGGCTGCGTTTACACAGGTAGCCCAATACTGATATTTTTTTCACTAATTGGTCTCTCGACCAATCAGATCAGTTCTGAAAAAGATTGGACGTGATTACGTCAGAATTGGGCTGCTTGTGTAAATGCAGCTAATTATTAAAATCATGTGTGCTAGATTAAGGTTGGAGTGAATACCTACAAGACGGTAGCTCTCCAGGAACAGGGTTGGAAAGCCCTGATGTAGAACCAGCATAAAATAAATCTGGATCTTTTCTATCAATCTTTGAAATTTCTCTGCCCTTATTGAGTCACAGAAAATATTTATATGATATGTACAGGGCTCTTTAGCATCAAACAAATGCTAGACATTCAGATATCCAAAGAATGTTTGTTTATATGTCAAAATCTAAAATACAGGAGAGTGCACACTATTTAATGTTAACTTAAGATAACTGGGAATTCAACAAGAATGTTATATGGTAAAGGTAACATACAAAACAAATTGTATGAACAGTGTAGTACAGTTCAGTGTGTCCAAGGGTATCTCAGGTGTAGAGACACACAAGTGCAGAGAACTGTAATTACAGATTGTTACACCAGATAATGTGGTTAACCCAAAGATTTTTGCTGACATCTTGTCTAGTTCAAGTCTCATTGATCGAGACAGGTGGGTGTCCACCCCAAAGTACTGCATGTCATGGTGAAAGAGATCTGTCTCGATGAGAGACTGGAAATAGATAAGATGGCAGCATACACATTTTTGGAGTACTCTATTTGAAACGGAGCATTTTCTAAATTCAAACTGACCCCTTGCAAATGGACACAGACATTTTACGAGACTCGTGTTTCCCTGAATCGAATACAAAGATGGCATCGCAAAGGTTGGTCAAACATTCCCTGTGCCTCGCCAAACAGTACCTATCCTGTAACTGCCAGGGATGGATACCAAGACATCTTTGGTTAAATCACATTATCTGGTGTAACAATCTGTAGCTAAGAAAACTGGTGATCAGCAGATGATGGGAGAGGTGGACATGATGAAATTGCCATTCTAAAGAAACATAGAGTAAGTTCAGGGAATACTTGTAACGTAGTGGGAGGAGTGTTGCCATGATCAAACTGCCATTCATCTCCTCATGAGGCATCTGCTTGAAATCCAGCATAATGTTTAATCCCTCTAGTGGGATACAGTTCACAGCATGCAGTTCTTCTACAATGACACACAAAGGCAAATTAATTATGTTTCTGTATCTAGAATCCACTTCAGGAAGAAGCCCAGGCACTACACAATATTGTATGTAAAACAAAAAAAAGAGAAATGTATACTCTATTGTACAGTTTGAACAACAGTTGAACCATGCCAAAATAACATCAACATTATGGTAGACTAGTTAAACATGCATACTGTACATGTGCAAAGGCACAGAGATTACCTTTACAACAATATCTACCCTAAGAAATATGGCATAACCCTAAACCTCTGCACAGTGACCAGGCTGTGCAAATGAGCCTAAGTAAGTAGGCAGACAGTATCTACCTACAGCCATGTCTATCAGTCATGCTTAGGCAAATATTTTTGATAGTAAAAACAGCTTCAGTTTTAGAGCTTTACAACAGTAAATTGTTGTATTATTGTTTCTCCTCACTGTTTGCTAGTTAACTTAGCTAGCTAGCTAGCTTGCTGGATATGCAATACTTGTTATTTACATATGTTTGTAATCCTATCTTGTGAGATTGAAATGCATCCACGGTCATAATCCTAACCAATGTCAACCCTTGTCAGTTATGTTACATAGCACATGTTTGTTATCAAGTTACAAATGCGAGGTGTGGCGCATAACAAGTTAGCAGGCGCCAGGCTAACTAGCTAGCCAACTCCACTCATGTGCTAACGTTTGCTAGCATCTTTGTGGCTGAACTTGTAACATGAAATGAGAACTTGTTCTCAACTGGCCTACCTGGTTAAATAAAGGTGAAATAAAAAATAATATATTTTATTTAGCTAAATTCAACTCTTTGTTTCGAATTCTCTTCGCTATATTTCAGTTGAAATATGTATGGTTGAATGTCACCATGTAGCTAATAAATGCTCCTTCGTCGAATTCGTGTTGATGAGAGGAATCACTTGAAGCCATTGCGGTCTGGACGGTCCTTTCAGTGTCTGTCTCCTTTAAAAAAAGCCTGCCTTGGGAGAAGGAATGTGGCCAGAACACGAACACAAGTTGTCTTCTTTCAGAGATCGGAAAGAAATGTGTCTGCTTGTATATTTACTAATGAATCCGCCTATAGGAACATTGCTGAAAGACGTCTAATGGACAGCCATATGCAGTACACACCCACAAAAACGTATAGTGCAATCAGTATAGCATAGAGCCTTTGCAAAATGCCAAAAAGCGGGAGTACATGTATTTTTAGACCTCGCCTCCCCATCAATACACCGGACGCCCGTCATAGGGTGTATCATTCAGCGCGCCAAGCCCTGACCTGCCTTCCTCCTGGGCAATTATGTGTGAAACACATCTCACTGTCCTAGAAAAGCCTCAGCCATGATGAAAACAAGATTCCCCCAGGGTGAAATTCCCCTTTAACACTTTTAGCTTCCAGTTGACAGCGTTGCCTGCCTAGGGACCATAAATCCCAGTACAATCCCAGACATTTGGCTGGCAATATACAGTTTGAAACTCTAATGTGCCGTACCAGTGCATTTCCAACCCAAAAAGTCAAGCCATGGCGTTCAAAGCCATTGAAGACCTTTTTTACTGCACTTTGGCACACTTTGAAAAAGTTCGCTGTCGACTCGCCTCCAACCCCACCGACACAGTCTCGAACAAATCCGGTAAATAGGATTTTGGAAATCGAATAACACACTCCGATGAGAACTCAAACGTTCTCACAGCTTGTCTAGTGTTCTTCTCTTGTTTCACATAAGGATCGTAATGAATGTACTGTAATTGCACAAGCAGGCGATCAAAACACCCCCAAAGGATGTGGTGGGATGATTCTAAACAACTTTGCTTTCTGATGACTAGGAAATGATGTATTCATCATCAGTGGTGAGGGCAAACATCTGATTCCACACATAGCGTGAGGAGACTGAACAAGAGCTGCAGAGACCCACTTGAGTGTTATCAGAGAGAAGAGGTTATGATGAGAGTGGTAGAGGGGGAGTAGGATAGGGAGAGAGAGAGCAAGAGAGGGAGAGACAAGAGGGAGACAGGTGCTAGGTAAAGGAGGAAAGGGGGGATGGGAAAAATGGAGAGAAGGGAAAAAAGGAAGAGTCTACATGGATGTACAGATAGTAGGGTCTTAATTTGATCACTCTTTTGTTGATGAGAATTTTCCTGCACATCAGGAAATGCAAACTTGTAGTATATTCAGGGTTTAAAAAGGCTTCTAAAGTTTGTAATTTCCACTTTAAAATGTCAGACGTGATTTGCCCTAACGGAAAATGTATCAACCCCTACACAAAATGTAAATTTATTCTAATCCACATAATACTTTACATTTTCTGTTGCTGCAGGATTATTTTCTTGCTGTAGCAAACTGGCTCAAATTAAGATTCTACATCTGTATGGTGAAACAGACAATAGTAGGGAGAGAGTTAACCTGAAATAGACGGCAGGTAGCCAAGTGGGCGGCAGGTAGCCAAGTGGTGAGAGTGTTGGACTAGTAACCGAAAGGCTGCAAGATCGAATCCCCAAGCTGACAAGGTAAAAAATCTGTCGTTCTACCCCTGGACAAGACAGTTAACCCACTGTTCCTAGGCCGTCATTGAAAATAAGAATTTGTTCTTAACTGACTTGCCTGGTAAAATAAAAAAGACAGGTACATGGATTGAGGGAGGGATGAGAAAATGGGAGATTGGAAAAAATTATGGGTTTGATATACAGAAGGAGAGAGTTAAACATTGATGGGTAAATGGATTAAGGGAGGGATGGAAAGATGAGAAAGTGTACGGAGAGGAATGGACTATATAGTTTATATTGACTCTGGGGACCAGGGGACATAAACAGATATGTGGCAGAGTAGCCTATGAAGTGTATTCAGTGAAGTGAGGTTTGGGATTAGGGGTTCTATATTCCCTGTGTGTCAGTGACCAAGTTATAACCATGTCATTTAAACATTATATCCTCACACCACAGGAGGTTGGTGGCACCTTAATTGGGGAGGACAGGCTTGTGGTAATGGCTGGAGGGGAATCAGTGGAACAGTATCAAATACATTAAACACATGGTTTCCAGGTGTTTGATGCCATTTCATTTGCTCCGTTCCGGCCATTACGAGCTCCCCTCAGCAGCCTCCACTGACTCACACAGATGACAGACCTAGATTTGATCCCAGACCTCGCATGTGAAATCAAGATCAGCGAACATGATTTTAATAAAAACAGTCATTCCACCATATCTCCAATCGGGTAGATAAATATTTGCCCAGTTTTATAATTAAAAATGTAGCTGATCACACTGTAGATTCAAAGTACTAGCAGCTTAGTTTCACATACAGTCAGCCATTTTAACTCCCCAAAAACCTTATCTGGAATAGAATAGCCTGTTTTACACCGTGACTGTAGCCTGAGAGTGACATAAAATGAAATCAACAGCCAATATCTCCAAAGGTCAACGCTGATAAATCACTCACAGTCCGATTCTAAGTGTTACCGTTTCCTGTCACGGTGACTCTGGCCACAACTTCTACCCACCATCTTACGTGCCAAAGAGTGAATTATCTTGTTACACTTCTGTACATGACGCCTTTCTGGATTTTTCTGTCCTCTCTCTCTCTGTGTTCAGGAGAACATTAGATTATGTAGAACGCGTTAGCGCTTGTCTTCCGGGAGAGCCCCTTACGGGTGTTTACCTAGTTGGAATCTGAGGGCTTTCTGTGCGGAGACTGCCTGCTCTAATAGCCGTCAACAGCCCCACGGATAACAGTAAAACATCCTCTGGGAGCCTTCAGGTGTGTGGGGGGGGGGGGGGGAATTCTCCATGTCAGGGGGTATATAAATATTTCCTTTGTGTTGATTGTCCATTATCCGAGCGCCGTAACGTGTTTTGGGTCGTATTTTTCTCACGTAGCCGTCTGACTCGGGCTTCAACACGGCGAGAGTGCTCTTTTGGGTCTGCTATGTAATCCACTGAAGGACTGACAAGACATGACTGGTCTGGATGGTGTCTGGAAAGACGATGGTGTAGAAGACAGTGGTAACTCCCTTCTACTTACAACTACTATACACAACACTCAAGGTTAAAAGTACAGTTGTAGCTATTCTTATGTAGACTAATTCGCGTTAATGTGAAATCCTCATCACCATCATCATCACTTTTAGAAATGTCACAACCCTGCTATTAATGCATATATATCCTGATTTCCACGGATGCGTCATTGGTCACAACAGTTAGTTGCCTATATTCATGCATTATAATCCCCATATTAGTTCTGACCACCCACACCACCCACACTACTGGTGAATAAACAAATATGCTCTGCTGCACAGGATTCTGGGCCAGTGCTGTCAGGGCCTGGGTAAATATGATATGACCTGACGCTGGGACCTTGGCAGTGCTCATTGGCATGGCTACCTGCTGTGCCCTCTCGCCACGGACACCTCCGGCTGGGGCAGAGTGAGCTGTGAGCTATCAGTGCGTGGTGCTGGCCGATCGGCCTGCCTCCACTTTGACAGACAGCGTGTCCGATTGGCCCCTAGACACAGTGGCCTGGGCCCCGTGCTTCACTCTGGATTATATCTTTCCTGACCATCCACTGTCTAGTTGTCTATACTGCTGCAGTTTCCATACTCAGCATTGTGTTTACAGGAAACTGTGGATTCGAAACGGTGGATGGGGGCCATTGGAGGGCTGCCTGCTGTTGATGATGATTTTTGGACTGTGGCTATAGATGTGCTGTGATATTTTTCTTTCTCGGGTCACTGAAAGTTCCAAAGTCTTTAGGTATGGTCACAGCACAAACACGTTTAGGAACCACTGGGTTATCAGATCAGGACAAAAGAACATCTTCCATTTCTGTATCTACAAGTAAAAATTAATAATTGAAGAATAATGCAAAATAAATACCCATGACATTTTTTAAAAGGAGGACTTTTGAGAATGGTTTATCTCAGGGCATAGCATTTTGAACAAATTGAAAAGTGCACACCGACAGACAAAGCTAATGTCATTTGATTGCATTTGAGTGGCAAAAGCACCACAGCATTTTGACCGCTCAACAGCAGCAACTAAAAATCACATAACTTCGCCAAAAATAGAAATACCGTTTCGCCCTACCTGGACAGTTGACCACGACTATCTGCCCAGCGATAACGCCACCGGTAACTGTAACTATGAACCAGGTAGTCTGTTTTTAGCATGAAGAGAGGACCCATAATCATGATGAAGGAGGTGTCTGCCATGTCCCAGAAGTGCATGGAGCTATGAGAGCATTGTGTCTGTTTACCAGGGATTTCTCCCTATGCCACGGCTCCCTTAGACTGTGATTTATGGCAGGCCCAGGAGGCTGACACTAGTCTTCCTTGGAAGAAAGGAACACGAAGCTCTTTATTTTCACCTCATCAAGCTCACAAGGAATCTGACTCCCCAAAAAAGCTTCTCCCAAGTGGGTGTGACACCTACTCCCGTTGCCTGCTGCACTGCTGATTGGATTCCAACTGGCGATCTGTTTACCGTCTGCCGTTTACCACACTCCCCCCTCTCTCCTGAGCTTTCACTCGCCTCCAGCACACACGCACTGTTTGGAGCGAGTGACTATGAACTTACAACGCCTGGCCCCAAGTCGTTATATTTTTCTCTGGTGCGTTATGCTATTTGCCTCATGACTCTTGCGTGCTTTGTTGACTATGAACTTGCTTGTATAGCCAACCTGCTGGTTTGTTCCCACACTCAGGACTCTGACTCTCTATTGGTTACACGGACTCTTGGCCTACCATCCTATTCTAACCACCTCTCACCGGCTTTGTATTCATGTTACCTGATGCAATTGCTGTACAATATGATCTTGTTGCCATACTTTTTAATTTTTTTATTTAACCTTTATTGAACTATGCAAGTCAGTTAAGAACAAATTCTTATTTACAATGACGGCCTACCCCGGCCAAACCCGGACGACGCTGGGCCAATTGTGCACCACCCAATCACGGCCGGATGTGATACAGCCTGGCATCAAACCAGGAACTGCAGTGACACTGAGATGCGGTGCCTTAGACCACTGCGCCACTTGGGAGCCCACCAATGCACATTCAAATTTTATAAATCAACACTGCAGAGCTCTCACTGTTCTCTGCATTGCCCTGGTTGTATTACTGCTGATTATATCTGGAAATGTGCATATACCCTGGCCCATCTACAGTTGCTAGCCCCAATTCTGATTTGTTCTCTGATATCTGCTTCACTGATTTCTGCTCCCGTAAAAGCCTGGGTTTTCTGCACGCTAACACTAGAAGCTTATTACCTAAAATGGATCAAATGAAAGTGTGGGTTCACAGCTCCAATCCAGATGTGTTGGTCATAACTGAGACATTTATTTTAACTAGGCAAGGCAGTTAAGAACTAATTCTTATTTACTATGATGGTCTACCAAAAGGCAAAAGGCCTCCTGCGGGGATGGGAGCTGGGATTAATAATAAAAATAAAACAAAAATATAAACATAGGACACAACACACATCCCGACAAGAGAGACAACACAACACTACATAAAGAGAGACCTAAGACAACAACATAGGAAGGCAGCAACACATGACAACACAGCATGGTAGCAACACAACATGACAACAACATGGTAGCAACACAACATGACAACAACATGGTAGCAACACAACATGGTAGCAGCACAAAACATGGTACAAACATTATTGGGCGCAGACAACAGCACGAAGGGCAAGAAGGTAGAGACAACAATACATCACGCGAAGCAGCCACAACTGTCATTAAGAGTGTCCATGATTGAGTCTTTGAATGAAGATATTGAGATAAACTGTCCAGTTAAAGTGTTTGTTGCAGCTCGTTCCAGTCGCTAGCTGCAGCGAACTGAAAAGACAAGCGACCTTTAAGGATGTTTGTGCTTTGGGGACCTTTAATAGAATGTGACTGGCAGATCAGGTGTTGTATGTGGAGGATGAGGGCTGCAGTTGATATCTCAGATAGGGGGGAGTGAGACCTAAGAGGGTTTTATAAATAAGCATCAACCAGTGGGTCTTGCAACAGGTATACAGAGATGAACAGTTTACAGAGGAGTATAGAGTGCAGTGATGTGTCCTATAAGGATCATTAGTGGCACATCTGATGTTAAAGAGCTTCTAGCACCTCGAGAGCACCCTTACCTGCCGATCAATAAATGATGTCCCCATAATCTAGCATGGGTAGGATGGTCATTTGAATCAGGGTTAATTTGGCAACTGGGGTGAAAGTGGAGCGATTACGAGTCTAGATTTAACTTTATCCTGCAGCTTTGATATGTGCTGAGAGGACAGTGTACTGTCTAAGTATGAGGTGACTACCTCAAGCTCTAAACCCTCAGAGGTAGTAATCACACATGTGGGGAAAGGGACATTCTTCTTACCAAACCACATTACCTTTGTTTTGGAGGTGTTCAGAAATGGTTTGGAGGTGTTTAAGACATGGTTAAGAAAGAGTGTTTTGAACACTGACGTTAACCTTTCTGGTTATATGCTTTTTCGGCACGACAGATCTTCTAAAGGTGGTGGAGTGGACATCTTTAACAAGGAACAACTTCGCTGCTAGATTGTCTCCACCAAGTCTGTCTCCAATTTGATGTGTTGGTTTTACGCATTAAACTTTCAAATAACTCTTTGTTGACTGTTGCTGGGTGTTATCGGCCACCGTCAGCACCGGCCTGTACCCTAAATGCCCTAAGCTCTCTTCTGGCCCCTTACACTAAGAATTGTTCCTGCTAGGTGACCTAAACTTGGACATGCTTAAACCACCTGATCGTGTCCTAAAGCAATGGGACTCCTTAAATCTTTCTCAGATTCTTACCAATCCCACAAGATATGACACCCAGAAAAGGCTACTCTCCTTGATGTTATCCTTACAAATAATCCTGACAAGTATCAGACTGGTGTTTTCTGTAATTACCTTAGTGATCACTGTTTTACAGCCTGTGTTTATAATGGCCTCCAAAACAAAGGTCATGTGGTTTAGTAAGAAGAATGCCCCTCTCCCCACCGGTGTGATAACTACCTCCTACCTCTTGATAACTACCTCTTGTATGAGGTAGTCACCTCATAGACTTGGTTTCCTCTATCGTAATCACTCCTCTTCCCCCCCTGTTGCCAAACCCTGATTCAGATAACCATCCTACCCATGCTAGACTATGGAGACGTCATTTATAGATCAGCAGGTAAAGGTGCTCTCGAGCAGCTAGATGTTCTTTACCATTCGGCCACCAGATTTGCCACGATACTCCTTATAGGACACATCACTGCACTCTATACTCCTCTATAAACTGGTCATCTCTGTATACCTGTTGCAAGACCCACTGGTTGATGCTTATTTATAAAACCCTCTTAGGCCTCACTTCCCTCTATCTGAGATACCTACTGCAGCCCTCATCCTCCACATACAACACACGTTCTGCCAGTCACATTCTGTTAAAGGTCCCCAAAGCACACACATCCCTGGGTCGCTCCTCTTTTCAGTTCGCTGCAGCTAGCGATTGGAACGAGCTGCAACAAACACTCAAACGGGACCATGTTATCTCAATCTCTTCATTCAAAGACTCAATCATGGACACTCTTACTGACAGTTGTGGCTGCTTTGTGTGATGTATTGTTGTCTCTACCTCCTTGCCCTTTGTGCTGTTGTCTGTGCCCAATAATGTTTGTACCATATTGTGTGCTGCTACCATGTTGTGTTGCTACCATGCTGTGTTGTCATGTGTTGCTGCCATGCTATGTTGTTGTCTTAGGTCTCTCTTTATGTAGTGTTGTGTTGTCTCTTTTGTCATGATGTGTGTTTTGTCCTATGTTTTAATTTTATTTTTTATTTTTCATCCCAGCCCCCGTCCCCGCAGGAGGCCTTTTGCCTTTTGGTGGGCCGTCATTATAAATAAGAATTTGTTAATAAGAATAGTTAAATAAAGGTGAAATAAAAATATATAAATAACAAAAGGAGTGACGGCTACCTGGTGTATGGCTGTGTACTGTAGTACAGTGGAACTGGGATGAGCGGGGGAGGTGAGAAAACAGTTTTAAAATAGTGGACTTCCTGTCTGGTTTGTACAACGCAGCAGCAAATCACAGCACCTGGTACTGTTTTCTGTGTGTTAGGGTTCAAAAATATATTTTTTAAATCTTTCCACCAAAATCAATGTTGTTTCCTAAGTTAATTCTCTCTGTTATATGACGTCTTATAACGCTTTAAAGCTCAACGGGTCAATGGAAAAAACTGGCCCATTCCAGTCCCTACCTCATGTTGCCTCTACTCCACACTTCAGGAGAGAGATATATCTATACCTGTGAGAGGTGTACTGGACATCCCAAAGAGCACCTGCAATTGTGCGGAATGAAAAATCAATAGCGTTGTTCTAGATGAATTACCCGCCCAAAGCAGCCGGAGTGGCGGGAACGGAAAACGACGAGCGCTGTTGGTCGGGGCCCCTCACTTTGTGTATGCGTGTGTTGCAATCTGTACCCTAAACACCAAACTCATTATGGCTCCGATCAATGAACAGGCCTAACGATTGGCTGATTTGTGTTCTGTTTAAGAGATTCCTCCTCTCTATCTCTTCCCCTCCTTTTCCCTCCGTTATGGCTGACGGTGAGCTTTCTAGTAAGGTTATCTAGGCCAGAACTGAACTGCCATGCGACACAGTGACATGCCACTGACTGACAGCTCTCTGTCTTCTCTACTCTGGCCTCTACTCTATGTCTTCTCTACTCTGTCTTTTCTACTCTGTCTTCTCTACTCTGTCTTCTCTACTCTATGTCTTCTCTACTCTATGTCTTCTCTACTCTATGCCTTCTCTACTCTATGCCTTCTCTACTCTATGTCTGCTCTACTCTATGTCTTCTCTACTCTATGTCTTCTCTACTCTATGTCTTCTCTACTCTATGTCTTTTCTACTCTATGTCTTCTCTACTCTGTCTTCTCTACTCTGTCTTCTCTGTCTTCTCTACTCTATGTCTTCTCTACTCTATGTCTTCTCTACTCTATGTCTTCTCTACTCTATGTCTTCTCTACACTCTGTCTTCCCTACTCTATGTCTTCTCTACTCTATGTCTTCTCTACTCTATGTCTTCTCTACTCTATGTCTGCTCTACTCTATGTCTTCTCTACTCTATGTCTTCTCTACTCTATGTCTTCTCTACTCTATGTCTTCTCTACACTCTGTCTTCCCTACTCTATGTCTTCTCTACTCTATGTCTTCTCTACTCTATGTCTTCTCTACTCTATGTCTTCTCTACTCTATGTCTTTTCTACTCTATGTCTTCTCTACTCTATGTCTTCTCTACTCTATGTCTTCTCTACTCTATGTCTTTTCTACTCTATGTCTTCTCTACTCTGTCTTCTCTACTCTGTCTTCTCTGTCTTCTCTTCTATGCCTTCTCTACTCTATGCCTTCTCTACTCTATGCCTTCTCTACTCTATGCCTTCTCTACTCTATGCCTTCTCTACTCTATGCCTTCTCTACTCTGTCTTCTCTACTCTATGTCTTCTCTACTCTGTCTTCTCTACTCTGTCTTCTCTGTCTTCTCTTCTATGCCTTCTCTACTCTATGCCTTCTCTACTCTATGCCTTCTCTACTCTATGCCTTCTCTACTCTATGCCTTCTCTACTCTGTCTTCTCTACTCTATGTCTTCTCTACTCTGTCTTCTCTACTCTGTCTTCTCTACTCTGTCTTCTCTACTCTGTCTTCTCTACTCTGTCTTCTCTACTCTATGTCTTCTCTACTCTGTCTTCTCTACTCTATGTCTTCTCTACTCTATGTCTTCTCTACTCTATGCCTTCTCTACTCTATGCCTTCTCTACTCTATGTCTTCTCTACTCTATGTCTTCTCTACTCTATGTCTTCTCTACTCTATGTCTTCTCTACTCTATGTCTTTTCTACTCTATGTCTTCTCTACTCTGTCTTCTCTACTCTGTCTTCTCTGTCTTCTCTACTCTATGTCTTCTCTACTCTATGTCTTCTCTACTCTATGTCTTCTCTACTCTATGTCTTCTCTACACTCTGTCTTCCCTACTCTATGTCTTCTCTACTCTATGTCTTCTCTACTCTATGTCTGCTCTACTCTATGTCTTCTCTACTCTATGTCTTCTCTACTCTATGTCTTCTCTACTCTATGTCTTCTCTACTCTATGTCTTCTCTACTCTATGTCTTCTCTACTCTATGTCTTCTCTACACTCTGTCTTCCCTACTCTATGTCTTCTCTACTCTATGTCTTCTCTACTCTATGTCTTCTCTACTCTATGTCTTCTCTACTCTATGTCTGCTCTACTCTATGTCTTCTCTACTCTATGTCTTCTCTACTCTATGTCTTCTCTACTCTATGTCTTTTCTACTCTATGTCTTCTCTACTCTGTCTTCTCTACTCTGTCTTCTCTGTCTTCTCTTCTATGCCTTCTCTACTCTATGCCTTCTCTACTCT
Source organism: Salvelinus fontinalis (assembly GCF_029448725.1). Classification (NCBI taxonomy): domain Eukaryota; kingdom Metazoa; phylum Chordata; class Actinopteri; order Salmoniformes; family Salmonidae; genus Salvelinus; species Salvelinus fontinalis. Next base: position 42,438,349 of record NC_074676.1, on the reverse strand, counting down.
ATGCCTTCTCTACTCTATGCCTTCTCTACTCTATGCCTTCTCTACTCTGTCTTCTCTACTCTATGTCTTCTCTACTCTGTCTTCTCTACTCTGTCTTCTCTACTCTGTCTTCTCTACTCTGTCTTCTCTACTCTGTCTTCTCTACTCTATGTCTTCTCTACTATGTCTTCTCTACTCTGTCCTCTCTACTCTGTCCTCTCTACTCTATACTCTATATCTTCTATACTATATGTCTTCTCTACTCTATGCCTTCTCTACTCTGTCTTCTCTACTGTGTCTTCTCTACTCTGTCCTCTCTACTCTATATCTTCTATACTCTATATCTTCTATACTCTATGTCTTCTCTACTCTATGTCTTCTCTCCTCTGTCTTCTCTACTATGTATTCTCTAGTAGGTCTTCTCTACTCTGTCCTCTCTACTCTATATCTTCTATACTCTATGTCTTCTCTACTCTATGTCTTCTCTACTCTGTCTTCTCTACTATGTCTTCTCTACTCTGTCCTCTATACTCTATATCTTCTATACTCTATATCTTCTATACTCTATGTCTTCTCTACTCTATATCTTCTATACTCTATGTCTTCTCTACTATGGGTGATCATGAACTGTCACACTAACTGAAAAGGACGGTTTGAATACGTCTTTATTTAGGGAGATCTGAAATTAAAGAGGATGTATTTGTACACAGAATGGCCTTCTCATCATTGGTGCCCAATTTGACAGATAAAATATTCATAGAACATTTCTGACAAGACTGTAATACTCCTAATATTTGTAGGTGGATTTCTTTCATTACCTATTCTGTGTGGTCCAATCCGGCTGCTGGTTTCAAATGTACAGTGCATTTGGAAAGTATTCAGACCCCTTCACTTTTTCCACATTTTGTTACATTACAGTCTTATTCTAAAATTGAATAAATCGTTTCTTCTCCCTCATCAATCTACACACAATACCCCATAACGACAAAGTGAAAACAGGTTTTTAGAAATGTTTAGAAATGCTTATTTGAGCTGTTCTTGCCATAATATAGACTTGGTATTTTACCAAATAGGGCTATCTACCTTGTCACAACACAACTGATTGGCTCAAACACATTAAGAAGGAAAGAAATTCCACAAATTAACTTTTAACAAGGCACACCTGTTAATTGAAATGCGTTCCAGGTGACTACCTCATGAAGTTGGATGGGAGAATGCCAAGAGTGTGCAAAGCTGTCATCAAGGCAAGGGGTGCTACTTTGAATAATTTTTGGGGTTACTATATGATTTCATATGTGTTATTTCATAGTTTGTATATGTCTTCCCTATTATTCTACAATGTAGAAAATTGTAAAAATAAAGAAAAACTCTTCAATGAGTAGGTGTGTCCAAACTTTTGACTGGTCCTGTATATATAGATTTAGGACAGACACTTCAAAACCTTGTTATGATTCATTCTTTGACATTTATGAATGTGTTTCTATGGGCTTTAGTAGTAAGGGCCAAAATCCATATTTCGTCAAATCATTTATTTATTTATTTTTGATATCTAAAGGGGTACAAAAATTAAGAATCAAATAGCTAAATGATCCATCGTATGACCATCTTAAAACAATTCCATACGTCAGCATATCTCCTGTGTATCCTTGTCCACTTCAGAGAGTAGCCTACACTTTTAGCTCAATCCTATTCCATGTGAAGACATGGTGAAAATGTGAAGTAGTGGGGAACTGTCCCAGATGTGTCCGCACACATTTGGAGTACACTTCTAATGGACTTACAAGCCGGTGTTTAGTAGAAACAACACTTAACATTTTCAAATCAGCTTGGTTCCACTGGGAACATGTGAAAACGCCCCGAGGACATCTCTCGATGGTGACACACACATTTTCACTAAAGCAGTGGGCAAGATACAGACAGAGCAAATAATGTTCATAGGGTAATACTAAGCATTCCATTAGAATAAAGGCATATTCATGTATGAAACTACTCTGCTTATCTAGAGTGTTTACAGCATCACCAGCCAGCACTATAAGCTGACATGATTGTGGAATGGTTGGCCTGCAGTAACTGCTCTTTAGCACCGGCACAACAAAAAGTATGCCGTAGAAATATAATTACTAAATGGAACAAAGCCCCTCAGACCATGACAATTTCATGGGAACAGTCATGGGTACACTCAATGGGGCCTCCGGTCCACCCATAAAAAAAAAGCTGTTTGCGCTGTTTACTGACTGCTTCGCTCCAACCCCAGTAGGTAAAAGCCTGTTTACTGACTGCTTCGCTCCAACCCCAGTAGGTAAAAGCCTGATTACTGACTGCTTCGCTCCAACCCCAGTAGGTAAAAGCCTGTTTACTGACTGCTTCGCTCCAACCCCAGTAGGTAAAAGCCTGTTTACTGACTGCTTCGCTCCAACCCCAGTAGGTAAAAGCCTGTTTACTGACTGCTTCGCTCCAACCCCAGTAGGTAAAAGCCTGTTTACTGACTGCTTTGCTCCAACCCCAGTAGGTAAAAGCCTGTTTACTGACTGCTTCGCTCCAACCCCAGTAGGTAAAAGCCTGTTTACTGACTGCTTCGCTCCAACCCCAGTAGGTAAAAGCCTGTTTACTGACTGCTTCGCTCCAACCCCAGTAGGTAAAAGCCTGTTTACTGACTGCTTCGCTCCAACCCCAGTAGGTAAAAGCCTGTTTACTGACTGCTTCGCTCCAACCCCAGTAGGTAAAAGCCTGTTTACTGACTGCTTCGCTCCAACCCCAGTAGGTAAAAGCCTGTTTACTGACTGCTTCGCTCCAACCCCAGTAGGTAAAAGCCTGTTTACTGACTGCTTCGCTCCAACCCCAGTAGGTAAAAGCCTGTCAGAAAATAGAAACAGCAAAGTCATAAAAAAAAAAATCTGTATTTTCTGCGTTTGCAGCCAACATGCATGCCCATAGTGCACTCGCACGGTGCCCCCCCCCCCCCCCAACCTAAATCAGAGACGGAAATCCTTTTAATATTTAATGGAATATAATTGAATGGAGCTGCAGCGGATCATTAAAATGATTGTTAAACAAAGCCCAACAGTGTCCTTTGTCACGGGTGCTAACAGGCCTTAGCGCAGAATGCCTCCCCTGGCAGAGAGCTCCATCACCAGAGAGGCAGAGCCCAGATGGGGAGCACTGGAGTGCAGTCAGAGAGGAAGCTGGCAGAGGCCCTTACCCATGCAGAAGACACACAAATGAGTGCTTTCATGCACACTGCAGGAAAACATTCACACACACAGGCATGCAAATGCATGCACGCCACGCACGCACACAATCTCTCTCTCTCTCACACTCACACACACACACACACGCACACACATGCACACACACACACGCATGGTGCGTTCTCCCCCGCCCCAACCTAAATCAGAGCCGGAAATCTGTTGAATATTTCATGGAATGTAATTGAATGGAGCTACAGCGGATCATTAAAATGATTGTTGTGTTTGTGTCTGATGCATATTTTCACCCAACTCATTGTGATGGAATTGCTAGTATGCCATAGAGCCAGCGTAAAAGAGAAGGGAGTGAGAGGGAGAGGAATATTTGTCTCTGTGTCTGAGATGCTAATATGGTGTTTTATTATGGTGTGTGAGAGAGGGAGGAGGGATGTTAAAACAGTGTTACGACAGAGGTAGATCAGAATGTAAGGAATTCCTCCTTTGTGGATCCGTGTGGATTTGTTTGGGAATCCCACCTGCTATTGGTGTACCGGTATACTACAGTATGTAATGGATATAGACTGGCCAGGATTAAATCAGTTCCAGCGTTAATCTGCTATACATAGTATATTGCATAGTATACTACATAGTATATCGCATAGTATACTACATAGTATATCATAGTATATCATAGTATACTACATAGTATATCATAGTATACTACATAGTATATCATAGCTTTTTGTTGGAGGTGTAACTGCGTTGAAGCTATCAAATCCCAGATCATAGGCATGGTATTATATTTTGGCTGATAGCAAGATATGTACAGTATATTTAAAAATCTCCAACTTAATAAAAGACAAGTAATGGTATAAGTATCATGGTTGCTAGTTTCAAGGGTATCCTGTCACGTTCTGACCCTAGTTATTGTCTTAATCCTTTGTTTTGTTGGTCAGGACGTGAGCTGGGTGGGCATTTCTATGTGTTGTGTTTCTATGTTGGGTTAAAGGGTTGCCTGGTATGGCTCTCAATTAGAGGCAGGTGTTTGGCATTTCCTCTGATTGAGAGTCATATTAAGGTAGGTTGTTCTCACTGTTTGTTTGTGGGTGATTGTCTCCTGTGTTTTTCGTGTCTGTGTATGTGCACCACACGGGACTGTTTTGGCTGTTCATTCGTTTGATGTAGTCTGTTCCTGTCCGTGAGTTCTACGTGTAGTTATGTAAGTTCATGTTCAGGTTTCGTCTACGTCGTTTTCTTATTTTGTAATTTTCCAAGTGTTTTCGTATTCGTCTTTGTATTTCAATTAAATTCATTTATGTCTACTTACCTCGCTGCGTATTGGTCCACCGATCCTTCTCTCCTCTCCTCGTCCGAGGAAGAGGAAGACGACAGCCGTTACATATCCCTACCAATAAAACACCTTAAGTAGATTGATAGATAGATTTTCCAATGCCTTTTGGCTAATTAATATTAAGGATAATTTACTGATTAATTACTGCGATAATTAATGGTTCAGATTTCTTTGATTCATTTAGTTATCCAATCCAGATTAATCTAATAGGGACACCATTAAGGGTTGTATATGGAGAAACCCTTGAATCAACATTAACCGTTATACCATTAATCACTGTATCAACAATAGTCCAATCAAGTCAATTTACTATATTATCTTTCTGAACTGCCGTGAACTCTGGAAGTGCAAAAAGCCAGTTGCTCGCAAATGACTTCAATGCCACAAACAATTCATTCAAAGTTGTATTTACTAGACTAGTTGGAAAATTAGGTAAGAGGGCAAAATGGGACACAATATAGTTTTTGAAGTGAGAAGCTTCATAGGTCATTATGAATAGGCTTCCGTACTCAACTCAGGCTAACACAACAACACATTCACAGGAGTTTTGACAATGATCTTAGAAATTGAAAGATAAAATGTGAGAGGGCTACGTCGACATAGGCTTTCACAACTGGGAAACTATAGAGAGCTCACCAACCAGGAATAGACATGGACTCGGCTGCCAGTTAGCATACGATATGGACAGTGCCAGGACAGTATTGATCATTGGTTTGTAAATTAGACCTGTCGTCTTACAATACTCAATGACTTCCACCACTTTACACTTACAGCGCCACTTTCAGAGGGAATTAAGCACGCAATAGGGTAAATTACTTGTATGTTGGTGTTGCCTGCCCAGGTGGATTCCGTTAGGATGGGATGAAGTCGGGATGGAGCCGGGGAAAATGTTTACTGTCCAAGTCTCTCTCGACAGCAGTGCTGAGACCAGCAGGCCGAAGTAGCACACAGCCGAAGCAGCTATTCCCACTTCTCTCTCTCAATTCAATTTCAATTCAAGGGCTTTATTGGCATGGGAAACATATGTTAACATTGCCAAAGCAAGTGAAGTAGATAATAAACAAAAGTGAAATAAACAGTAAAACATGTACAGTTAACATTACACTCACTAAAGTTCCAAAAGAATAAACACATTTGAAATGTCATAGTATGTGCAAATAGTTAAAGTACAACATGGAAAATAAAGAAACATATATGTTTTTACAATGGTGTTTTTTTTCTTCCCTGGTTGCCATTTTCTTGTGGCTTTTCTCTCTCAGTTCTCAGTCCAGGAAAGTAAACGTCTATTAGAGCTTCTCTGTGAATTTGTCCTCTGATTCCAACCGGGATGGATTGTGAACTCAGTCACTTAGGCTTGAATGAGCAGTGCATTCCACAGGATCACCTCTGGGATGATTGCTTCTGTCTTGACTAGAATAGGTCTCGTCAATAGGTGTTTGGTTTCCAAGGAGATGTGGATCATTCGTTCAACTGGCGTGGCCGCACCACAAAGAAACTTGATCTAACCGTCTGTTAGCAAGTCCTGAAAATATAGGGATACTCACAGACGGCAGGCCGATAGGCCGGACAAGGTGTTACCGGACCACCCCGTTGATTAAAATAAAATAAAATAAAACGTTATTGTAACATACACATGGTTAGCAGATGTTATTGCGAGAGTAGCGAAATGCTTGTAGCAAAGTTTCCTAAGGACTAGAAGCGAGGCAGTCCTCTCTGTCAGTGCCATTCTGGTTTATTTCGAAGAATTTCTGATTCTGACAATTCAGCACATTTATGTCCAATGAGATAAATCTGAGATTTACAGTATGTACCTACTGTACAGAAAACAGTTCAACAGTCCCTAGTATGAAATACTTAGCTTCTATGTTAAACAGGCTTTGAGTAAAATACATAAATTCTATCTTACAGCAAATACACATTATATTCCTTTTTAATGACAGAAGAATCCTGAGAAAAATATCAAAGTATGCTTTAAGTTAAATCAACAAGTCCTTCAGTTTGACACAGAAACGGGTTTGAATATTACTGACGTAATTGGTGTTACTTTCCCTCTTGGTACAAGGAATATCAAAGCCTTAACCCCCACTTTCTCGGAATCCACATCTATGCTGCCGGAAGTCTAGTTGGTAATCCCCAGTAACACATGTAAATGTACATGTACATGTTCAGTACAGCACATTGAGATATCAGCTGATGTAAGAAGGGCTTATATAAATACATTTGATTTGATTTGATTTAAAGATGGTCTGCTGAAAATATCTGTTCTTTGACCTCCTTCAGGTGACAGTCAGTCGTAAAAAGGGGAAAGGCAGAGGAGTTATTGTTCTTGTGTTAGAGGATTCTTGTGAGCTACTCAGTGACAGGAAGGACTGAAACCCCTTTGCTCCATTGATTCGTGCATAGGGAACATTTGCTCCTTCATCATTCATAGCTTGAGGAAGGCGCCGTCAATAACAGAACACTTACTCTGGCCTGGAATGTGGTACATAAGGGATATCTATTCTCCACCATTCATAAGTGAAGAGCATTTGTCAACAACAAACTGTAAATCTTTGCCTGGAGGGTACAACAAACGTGAAGCTATGGACACAATACTCAAGAGACGCTGCTGGAGTTGAATCGGAAAATAAGATCTCATTCCAAGAGTAGCAGAAGACAAATGGAGGAGAGGAAGTCCCAAGACAAAATGGCGGAGACCAATGGAGACTGAGATCCATCAACATCAGCAGAGCTGGGTCAGAGTAGAGAAGATGCCCAAAGAACTTCAGAAGTGGAGAGTCTTTGTTGCTTCCTATGCGCCAGCTGGCAGTATGGCGATACGTGGATGAGTACTGTAAGGTATTACATAACTACTATATCTCCTTGTAACAGTACTGTAAGTCATTACATAACTACTGTATCTCCTTGTAATAGTACTGTAAGTTATTACATAACTACTGTATCTCCTTGTAATAGTACTGTAAGTTATTACATACATACTGTATCTCCTTGTAATAGTACTGTAAGTTATTACATAACTACTTTATCTCCTTGTAATAGTACTGTAAGTTATTACATAACTACTGTATCTCCTTGTAATAGTACTGTAAGTTATTACATAACTACTTTATTTCCTTGTAATAGTACTGTAAGTTATTACATAACTACTGTATCTCCTTGTAATAGTACTGTAAGTTATTACATAACTACTGTATCTCCTTGTAATAGTACTGTAAGTTATTACATACATACTGTATCTCCTTGTAATAGAACTGTGAGACTTCAATGAGATGCAATGAAACAACAAAAAACACACATTCAAGTAACATTACCTACGATTTTGAGTTCTAAGGTAGCTAAGTACATTATTCCCTCTGTCCTTGGTAAGTCCGCTCTTTTCTCTGAGACATCACCAGCTTTGTCAGCGGAGTAGGGAGGCATGTTCTGCTGTTTGTGTGACCATATGGGTGCTATTTGAGCGTGAACACACAGGGCTGCTACATTGAACAAAGCCCAACAGTGTCCTTTGTCACGGGTGCTAACAGGCCTTAGCGCAGAATGCCTCCCCTGGCAGAGAGCTCCATCACCAGAGAGGCAGAGCCCAGATGGGGAGCACTGGAGTGCAGTCAGAGAGCAAACTGGCAGAGGCCCTTACCCATGCAGAAGACACACTGCATGCAGAAGACACACACACACACTTCATGCACACTGCAGGAAAACATTCACACACACAGGCATGCAAATGCATGCATGTGTGCATGTCACGCACGCACATAATATCTCTCTCTCACACACACACACACACGCACATATTGAGACACACACACACATATTCAACCATGTGTATGCGACCAACACAATTTGATTTGATTTGATTTGACATTCACACAAGTACAGACACTATGGAGCAGAGAGTACAGAGCGAGATGGTGGGGGGTATAAGTTGACTGTGGGTAGCTGAGAAAGAAAAATACATACACAGTATGAGTCAACCAGAAAGAGAGTGAGATAAATATGTTTTTGGACAAATGAGCACAGATAACACAGTGTATTGTCCCTGGTGTATTGGAAGGGAGCCCATGATGCCAGATGCAGGGGAGAGCCACACACACACACACACACACACACACACACTGAGTGACAGACAAACATCCCTGTAACTACATATGGCCATACAGCACAAACAGCTGCTGCTACCCCCTTCACTTCTTCTATGGTTAATACAGCCCAAACAGCTGCTGCTATCCCCTTCACTTCTTCTATGGTTAATACAGCTGCTGCTACATACTTCACTTCTTCTATGGTATATACAGCCCAAAGAGCTGCAGCTACCCCCTTCACTTCTTCTATGGTTAATACAGCCCAAAGAGCTGCTGCTATCCCCTTCACTTCTTCTATGGTTAATACAGCTGCTGCTACATACTTCACTTCTTCTATGGTTAATACATCCCAAACAGCTGCTGCTATCCCCTTCACTTCTTCTATGGTTAATACAGCCCAAACAGCTGCTGCTATCCCCTTCACTTCTTCTATGGTTAATACAGCCCAAACAGCTGCTGCTATCTCCTTCACTTCTTCTATGGTTAATACATCCCAAACAGCTGCTGCTATCCCCTTCACTTCTTCTATGGTTAATACATCCCAAAGAGCTGCTGCTACCCCCTTCACTTCTTCTATGGTATATACAGCCCAAACAGCTGCCGCTACCCCCTTCACTTCTTCTATGGTATATACAGCCCAAACAGCTGCTGCTACCCCCTTCACTTCTTCTATGGTTAATACAGCCCAAATCAGTGCCATGATGGCCTACTGAGAGACAAGGAGAACTGCCTCTGATAACAATTGACATAAGAACCAATTAAAATCCATTGGAAATTTAACAGAATTAATCCACTAATTTGACTATTTTATGTTGTTATGATTGTTTTTACATTTTGCTTAGCTTTGACAAGAGTGCATTAGGAAGTGTACGACAATGCAACCTGTTGTATTGGGTTTTGTAATAAACTTATGCATGTATGTATATGATGAGTATGTATATGTATGAGTATGTATATGATGTCTTGATTAATATATTCAGGATATAACTGAGCAATGCCTAACTGAGTATATTCATCGTTAACCAAAGTCTGTTCACTAATGTCCACTTTCTGGTTGCTGTCAAATCCAGTTATAGATTTAGGATCTTAATTTAATCACCCTGTTTTTGCAGGAAATGTCCTACCACAGCAGGAAATGCAAGCTTATCGTGTATTCAAGGTTGAAAAATAATTGTAACGTTTGTAATTTCCACTTGAAAATATCAGATTTGATTTGACAAAAATGTTGATTAATCATTTAAATTTTCTGTTGCTGCAGGATTATTTTCCTACTTTTATTTATTTAATTTTTATTTAACCTTTATTTAACTAGGCAAGTCTGTTAAGAACACATTTTTATTTACAATGAAGGCCTACCAAAAAGCAGCAACACATGACAACACAGCATGGTAGAAAAACAACTTGTTAGCAACACAACATGGTAGCAGCACAAAACAGGGTACAAACTTTGTTGGGGACAGATAACAGCACAAAGGGCAAGAAGGTAGAGACAACAATAATCAAGGCAAAGCCTCAATACAGGACTGAGATCGAATCGTATTACACCGGCTCCGACGCTCGTCCGATGTGGCAGGGCTTGCAAACTATTACAGATTACAAAGGGAAGCACAGCCAAGAGCTGCCCAGTGACACAAGCCTACCATAACGAGCTAAATAACTTATATGCTTGCTTCGAAGCAAGTAACACTGAAACAGGCATGAGAGCATCAGCTGTTGCGGACGACTGTGTGATAACGCTCTCTGCAGCCGATGTGAGTAAGACCTTTAAACAGGTCAACATTCACAAGGCCGCAGGGCCAGACGGATTACCAGGACGTGTACTCCGAGCATGCGCAGACCAACTGGCAAGTGTCTTCACTGACATGTTCAATGTATATAATACCAACATGTTTCAAGCAGACCATCATAGTCCCTGTGCCCAAGATCACTAAGGTAACCTGCCTAAATGACTACCGACCCTTAGCACGCCATGAAATGCTTTAAAAGGCTGGTCATGGCTCACATCAACACCATGTCATGACTGGCCTGCTCGGGTCAGGTTACCGTGGACCATAATCCTACAGAGAGATCTCTCACACCCACCAGAGGGAAAGAGATCGAGGGGTATGGAGATGGGAGGTTTTATGACACCTCACGCCCATTGTAAATCTAAGGCAGCAGACAAAATTCCTTTGTCCTCTCACTATGGAGAACCGGCCTCATAACATTAACATGCAATAAATGGACTTTGGGACAATAGGTTTCGTCAGCCACAATGGTGGTAA